>NC_069502.1:147260448-147317948 GCF_027579735.1 Bombina bombina | reverse complement strand
TGTCCCCAAGGCAGAACATACAGTGATGTGAGATGTCATCGCAGAAAATGCAGCATGTCTGCAGAAAGAGCAGGACACATGCAGGCACTGTTAGCGCTTGAACTTTGTAGTGCTGCTCCACATTAGACAGTTCTCTTCAAACAGAGCTGTGCTCTGGCTGCACTGTGTAGGTTTTTCTTAGCACTGTGCATCCAGAGCAAAGTGCTGTTTGAAGTGAGCAGTCAAATATGCAGTAGTGCTGCAAAGCAGCAGCACATTGCTTTTTGACTTGCTCTCAGAGAAAAAAATCTCAAACCCGGAACCCTAGCCTTTCCCAGTCGGCAAAGCTGTTTATTCTGAATGTAAGACGTTAGTATGAGCTTTGCATCTTT
Source organism: Bombina bombina (assembly GCF_027579735.1). Lineage (NCBI taxonomy): Eukaryota > Metazoa > Chordata > Amphibia > Anura > Bombinatoridae > Bombina > Bombina bombina. Next base: position 147,317,577 of record NC_069502.1, on the reverse strand, counting down.
ATATTACTACATTTCTATGTTAGACCAAAAGAAAATGAAACATATTTATTCAAGAGACATTTTAAAATTTTCTTTTTTTGAATGCAGCTTATTTGCAATGCAATTTTCAACTACTGCACTATATTATACAATGTTAAAAATTGCTTTATTCTTCAGTTAATCAACACATTGCAATTGAACTGGTGCCTTAGTGTAACTGTCTAATTTAAAATTTTATTTTATTTAAAAATGACCTGCAGAAAATTTTTCGCTTAAAAAAATCTCATCGCAGAAAGTGAATAAAAGTTCTGCCTCTGGGGCTCCTGTATATCCATTGGTGCATAAGAATACATCTCCATGATCACAAATCTAGATTTTTTCTATTCGTGAAACAAGCAACTACCCCCCACACACAAAAAAAGTTATATTTTAAAAAAAGATGTTAGATGTAAAACATAATTGTTATACCCGTAATCAGTGTTTCCCAAACCCAGTCCTCAGGACCCTTACTCATGCCAGATATTCATTATATCTTACGTAGAGCACAGGTGAAATAATCATCTGAAGGATGAGAGCAGGTTAGTAACCATGATTGCTGATCAGCTGATTGATTCACCTGTTCTCTAGTTAAGATATAATGAATATCTGGCCTGAGTAAGGGTCCCGAGGACTGGGTTTGGGAAACACTGCCTGTAATTCTCATCTAGCAGTGTCACTTTGACAGAGCAACACTAATCGCTTGTAGATATTGCTACTTTTTTGGTAGCACTATTTCTTTGAAGACACAGGTGGCTATCTTTATTAAAATAATCTGACCATCCTGATTGCATGTGTTTCTTATGGTGCCCATCACTGATCTCTTCACGCCAACAAATAGATATTAAAATCAAACAGCTCCAATGTATCTGCCCACCAACACTGTTAGAGGGGTCTGAAAAAACTACAGTTAGGACTGTTTCCAGCTGTCAGATGCACTGCGTTTCTTGAGCATTGAGTTATCTGTTTTCTGGATTGATGGCTATAAAAGATCTGTTTCTGTGTTTGTTGCTAATTGCTATTTAGAAATCTTCATCACAAGTTTGATCAGAAGTTTTTACTTACTGTTGTACTTAGCTGTTTGACGGTAAATACAAAGGCTGATATTGCTATGACAAATGATTTTGGCAGCAACTACAAGAGCTGTCTGATTGCTACAGATGAAAGAATGCACTTAGCTTACATTGTTTTGCTCAGTGACATTTGCTGTGTTCATGGTGCAACAGCAATTGTAAAAAGTAATTTAAGTCTAGTAAATATCCATATACAGACACTCAATTTTGGTTTCTTAAAATATTTTTAAGGTCTGTGTTTGTCAACCTTTTTTAGGTTATAGCAGTTTCTAAAATTAGAAAGGTTACTAAACTTAAACATATCTTTACTATAATCGTGTTTGTAATGCGTCCGTCGCCAGTTGCGCACGCATCCTCAAAAGAATCTTGGCTGAAAGGATCCACCTGGATGCAGCAAAGCTGCCATTCTCGGAACCCGCCTGGATGCAGCGTAGGCAAATGAAGCATTAAGGAAAAAAACACGTAACCGCCCACACAAAATAACAAAACACTTAACGGCCCGCAAAAAACATAATTTATGTAAGAACTTACCTGATAAATTCATTTATTTCATATTAGCAAGAGTCCATGAGCTAGTGACGTATGGGATATACATTCCTACCAGGAGGGGCAAAGTTTCCCAAACCTCAAAATGCCTACAAATACACCCCTCACCACACCCACAAATCAGTTTAATGCATAGCCAAGAAGTGGGGTGATAAGACAAAAGTGCAAAAGCATAAAAAATAAGGAATTGTAATAATTGTGCTTTATACAAAAAATCATAACCACCACAAAAAGGGTGGGCCTCATGGACTCTTGCTAATATGAAAGAAATGAATTTATCAGGTAAGTTCTTACATAAATTATGTTTTCTTTCATGTAATTAGCAAGAGTCCATGAGCTAGTGACGTATGGGATAATGACTACCCAAGATGTGGATCTTTCCACGCAAGAGTCACTAGAGAGGGAGGGATAAAATAAAGACAGCCAATTCCGCTGAAAATAATCCACACCCAAAATAAAGTTTAAATCTTATAATGAAAAAAACTGAAATTATAAGCAGAAGAATCAAACTGAAACAGCTGCCTGAAGTACTTTTCTACCAAAAACTGCTTCAGAAGAAGAAAACACATCAAAATGGTAGAATTTAGTAAAAGTATGCAAAGAAGACCAAGTTGCTGCTTTGCAAATCTGATCAACCGAAGCTTCATTCCTAAACGCCCAGGAAGTAGAAACTGACCTAGTAGAATGAGCTGTAATCCTTTGAGGCGGAGTTTTACCCGACTCGACATAAGCATGATGAATTAAAGATTTCAACCAAGATGCCAAAGAAATGGCAGAGGCCTTCTGACCTTTCCTAGAACCGGAAAAGATAACAAATAGACTAGAAGTCTTTCGGCAATTCTTAGTAGCCTCAACATAATATTTCAAAGCTCTAACTACATCCAAAGAATGCAATGATCTCTCCTTAGAATTCTTAGGATTAGGACATAATGAAGGAACCACAATTTCTCTGCTAATGTTGTTAGAATTCACAACCTTAGGTAAAAATTTAAAAGAAGTTCGCAACACCGCCTTATCCTGATGAAAAATCAGAAAAGGAGACTCACAAGAAAGAGCAGATAATTCAGAAACTCTTCTAGCAGAAGAGATGGCCAAAAGAAACAAAACTTTCCAAGAAAGTAATTTAATGTCCAATGAATGCATAGGTTCAAACGGAGGAGCTTGAAGAGCCCCCAGAACCAAATTCAAACTCCAAGGAGGAGAAATTTACTTAATAACAGGTTTTATACGAACCAAAGCTTGTACAAAACAATGAATATCAGGAAGATTAGCAATCTTTCTGTGAAAAAGAACAGAAAGAGCAGAGATTTGTCCTTTCAAGGAACTTGCAGACAAACCTTTATCCAAACCATCCTGAAGAAACTGTAAAATTCTCGGAATTCTAAAAGAATGCCAAGAAAAATGATGAGAAAGACACCAAGAAATATAAGTCTTCCAGACTCGATAATATATCTTCCTAGATACAGATTTACGAGCCTGTAAAATAGTATTAATCACAGAGTCAGAGAAACCTCTTTGACTAAGAATCAAGCGTTCAATCTCCATACCTTTAAATTTAAGGATTTGAGATCCTGATGGTAAAAAGGACCTTGCGACAAAAGGTCTGGTCTTAACGGAAGAGTCCATGGTTGGCAAGAAGCCATCCGGACAAGATCCGCATACCAAAACCTGTGAGGCCATTCTGGAGCCACCAGCAGAACAAACGAGCATTCCTTCAGAATCTTGGAGATTACTCTTGGAAGAAGAACTAGAGGCGGAAATATATAGGCAGGATGATACTTCCAAGGAAGTGACAATGCATCCACTGCTTCCGCCTGAGGATCCCTGGATCTGGACAGATACCTGGGAAGTTTCTTGTTTAGATGAGAAGCCATCAGATCTATTTCTGGAAGTCCCCACATTTGAACAATCTGAAGAAATACCTCTGGGTGAAGAGACCATTCGCCCGGATGTAACGTTTGGCAACTGAGATAATCCGCTTCCCAATTGTCTATACCTGGGATATGAACCGCAGAAATTAGACAGGAGCTGGATTCCGCCCATACCAGTATTCGAGATACTTCTTTCATAGCCAGAGGACTGTGAGTCCCTCCTTGATGATTGATATATGCCACAGTTATGACATTGTCTGTCTGAAAACAAATGAACGATTCTCTCTTTAGAAGAGGCCATGACTGAAGAGCTCTGAAAATTGCACGGAGTTCCAAAATATTGATTGGTAATCTCACCTCCTGAGATTCCCAAACCCCTTGTGCTGTCAGAGACCCCCAAACAACTCCCCAACCTGTCAGACTTGCATCTGTTAAAATTACAGTCCAGGTCGGAAGAACAAAAGAAGCCCCCTGAATTAAACGATGGTGATCTGTCCACCACGTCAGAGAGTGTCGTACAATCGGTTTTAAAGATATTAATTGAGATATCTTTGTGTAATCCCTGCACCACTGGTTCAGCATACAGAGCTGAAGAGGTCGCATGTGAAAACGAGCAAAGGGGATCGCGTCCGATGCAGCAGTCATAAGACCTAGAATTTCCATATATAAGGCTACCGAAGGGAATGATTGTGACTGAAGGTTTCGACAAGCTGAGATCAATTTTAGACGTCTCTTGTCTGTCAGAGACAGAGTCATGGACACTGAATCTATCTGGAAACCTAAAAAGGTTACTCTTGTCTGAGGAATCAATGAACTTTTCGGTAAATTGATCCTCCAACCATGATCTCTAAGAAACAACACAAGTCGATTCGTATGAGATTCTGCTAAATGTGAAGACTGAGCAAGTACCAAGATATCGTCAAAATAAGGAAATACCACAATACCCTGTTCTCTGATTACAGACAGAAGGGCACCGAGAACCTTTGTAAAAATTCTTGGAGCTGTTGCTAGGCCAAACGGCAGAGCCACAAACTGGTAATGCTTGTCTAGGAAAGAGAATCTCAGAAACTGATAGTGATCTGGATGAATCGGAATATGCAGATATGCATCCTGTAAATCTATTGTGGACATATAATGCCCTTGCTGAACAAAAGGCAGGATAGTCCTTATAGTTACCATTTTGAATGTTGGTATCCTTATATAACAATTCAATATTTTTAGATCCAGAACTGGTCTGAAGGAATTCTCCTTCTTTGGTACAATGAAGAGATTTGAATAAAACCCCAGCCCCTGTTCCAGAACTGGAACTGGCATAATTACTCCAGCCAACTCTAGATCTGAAACACATTTCAGAAATGCTTGAGCCTTCGCTGGATTTACTGGGACACGGGAAAGAAAAAATCTCTTTGCAGGAGGCCTTATCTTGAAGCCAATTCTGTACCCTTCTGAAACAATGTTCTGAATCCAAAGATTGTGAATTGAATTGATCCAAATTTCTTTGAAAAATCGTAATCTGCCCCCTACCAGCTGGACTGGAATGAGGGCCGCACCTTCATGTGGACTTGGGAGCTGGCTTTGGTTTTCTAAAAGGCTTGGATTTATTCTAGACTGGAGATGGTTTCCAAACTGATACCGCTCCTGTGGGTGAAAGATCAGGCTTTTGTTCCTTGTTGTGACGAAAGGAACGAAAACGATTTTTAGACCTAAATTTACCTCTAGATTTTTTATCCTGTGGTAAAAAATTTCCTTTCCCTCCAGTAACAGTTGAGATAATAGAATCCAACTGAGAACCAAATAATTTATTACCCTGGAAAGAAAGGGAAAGCAAAGTTGACTTAGAAGACATATCAGCATTCCAAGTTTTAAGCCATAAAGCTCTTCTAGCTAAAATAGCTAGAGACATATACCTGACATCAACTCTAATGATATCAAAGATGGCATCACAAATAAAGTTATTAGCATGTTGAAGAAGATTAACAATGCTATGAGAATTATGATCGGTTACTTGTTGCGCTAAAGCTTCTAACCAAAAAGTTGAAGCTGCAGCAACATCCGCTAAAGATATAGCAGGTCTAAGAAGATTACCTGAACATAAGTAAGCTTTTCTTAGAAAGGATTCAATTTTCCTATCTAAAGGATCCTTAAAGGAAGTACTATCTGCCGTAGGAATAGTAGTACGTTTAGCAAGAGTGGAGATAGCCCCATCAACCTTAGGGATTTTGTCCCAAAATTCTAATCTGTCAGATGGCACAGGATATAATTGCTTAAAACGTTTAGAAGGAGTAAATGAATTACCCAAATTATTCCATTCCCTGGAGATTACTTCAGAAATAGCATCAGGGACAGGAAAAACTTCTGGAATAACTACAGGAGATTTAAAAACCTTATTTAAACGTTTAGATTTAGTATCAAGAGGACCAGAATCCTCTATTTCTAATGCAATTAAGACTTCTTTAAGTAAAGAACGAATAAATTCCATTTTGAATAAATATGAAGATTTATCGGCATCAATCTCTGAAACAGAATCCTCTGAACCAGAGGAATCTTTATCAGAATCAGAATAATGATGTTCATTTAAAAAGTTCATCTGAAAAATTAGAAGTTTTAAAAGACCGTTTACTAGAAGGAGGAATAACAGACATAGCCTTCTTAATGGATTTAGAAACAAAATCTCTTATGTTAACAGGAACACTCTTATGTTAACAGGAATATTAGATGTTGATGGAACAGCAACAGGTAATGTAACATTACTAAAGGAAATATTATCTGCATTAACAAGTTTGTCATGACATTCATTACAAACAACAGCTGGAGGAACAGATACCACAAGTTTACAGCAGATACACTTAACTTTGGTAGATCCAGCACCAGGCAGCGACTTTCCAGAAGTATCTTCTGACTCAGGGTCAATCTGGGACATCTTGCAATATGTAATAGAAAAAACAACATATAAAGCAAAATTGATCAAATTCCTTAAATGACAGTTTCAGGAATGGGAAAAAATGCCAGTGAACAAGCTTCTAGCAACCAGAAGCAATAAATAATGAGACTTAAATAATGTGGAGACAAAAGTGACGCCCATATTTTTTAGCGCCAAAAAAGACGCCCACATTATTTGGCGCCTAAATGCTTTTGGCGCCAAAAATGACGCCACATCCGGAACGCCGACACTTTTGGCGCAAAAAAATGTCAAAAAATGACGCAACTTCCGGCGACACGTATGACGCCGGAAACAGAAAATAATTTTTTGCTCCAAAAAAGTCAGCGCCAAGAATGACGCAATAAAATTAAGCATTTTCAGCCCCCGCGAGCCTAACAGCCCACAGGAAAAAAAGTCAAATTTTTAAGGTAAGAAAAAAATTGATTTATTCATATTCATTATCCCAAATATGAAACTGACTGTCTGCAATAAGGAACGTTGAACATCCTGAGTCAAGGCAAATAAATGTTTGAACACATATATTTAGAACTTTATATAAAAGTGCCCAACCATAGCTTAGAGTGTCACAGAAAATAAGACTTACTTACCCCAGGACACTCATCTACATGTAGTAGAAAGCCAAACCAGTACTGAAACGAGAATCAGTAGAGGTAATGGTATATATGAGTATATCGTCGATCTGAAAAGGGAGGTAAGAGATGAATCTCTACGACCGATAACAGAGAACCTATGAAATAGACCCCGTAGAAGGAGATCATTGAATTCAAATAGGCAATACTCTCCTCACATCCCTCTGACATTCACTGCACGCTGAGAGGAAAACCGGGCTCCAACCTGCTGCGGAGCGCATATCAACGTAGAATCTAGCACAAACTTACTTCACCACCTCCATAGGAGGCAAAGTTTGTAAAACTGATTTGTGGGTGTGGTGAGGGGTGTATTTGTAGGCATTTTGAGGTTTGGGAAACTTTGCCCCTCCTGGTAGGAATGTATATCCCATACGTCACTAGCTCATGGACTCTTGCTAATTACATGAATGAAACCTAACCACCCGTACAAAGTATTAACAAATAAAAAACCTAAGCACCCGCAAGAAATATTAACAAACCCCACATCGCAAAATAATAACGTAATTAACCCCTAATCCACAAATTAAACAACGCAAATAAAATAATTAATCCCTAAACTGCCAACCCTCACATCGCAATAAACCTCCCTAAACCCCCACATCGCAATAAACCTAATGAACCTATTAACTCCTAAATCGCCAACCCCCCACAACGCAAATAACTAATTTAATTACTAAGCCCACTAACCTATTAACCCCCTTTAAAATAAAAAAATCCTAACATTATTTTAAAAATAAAATCTAACATATTACAAAAAATGAATTTAAAATTATAAAAAATAAGTCTAAAATTACAGAAAAAAATAAACAAAATTATCAAAAATAAAAAATTAAACCTTATCTAATACCCCTATGAAAATAAAAAAGCCCCCCCAAAATAAAAAAAACTAAACTACCCATTGCTCCTAAAAGGGCATTTGTATGGGCATTGCCCTTAAAAGGGCATTCAGCTCTTTTACTGTCCTTAAAAGGGCAATCGGCTCTTTTACAGCCCAAAAAACCCTAATCTAGTATAAAAAAAAAATACCCCCCCAAAAAAAGCTTAAAGGATTACTTTCTGTTATAATTTTTAAGCTAAACAACTAACATATTAAAGTTAATAAACATTAATTAAAACCTACTGACCTATATTTTCTCCAAAACGAAGTTTCATAACGTTTCATAATCGCCGATGATGTCACGTTATCCTGCCCACTATTTTCAGCACTGCATGTTCAAAATACTTAAACCAATAACTTTGTGTTTAAAGCGCCATTTTGAAACCTAGGTATTGTAAACGGATTGGTACAGAGCAAAGGATACCCACGGAGTGGGTTTGGAAAACAATTCAATTTGCAGACAAGATTTCTGATATACGGTAGAGATATGTTAATGAAATGCTATTGATAAAAAGCGTATTTGGGGTAGTTAGTTAGTAACAGGCATAGAAAATATTTACTTACAGTGGCCCTTTAAGACTAAGTGCCAAATAGGTACTCGCCGTTCCTGAAGTCCGGCGGCGAAGGTCTTATTTTGGCCGGCTCCATCATCTTCTATCTTCATCCAGAGCGAAGGCAGCACAGAGTTGTGGAGCTGGCTTCCCCGATGCGCAGATCCAGAGCGGCGGTTCTCAGCGGTGTGGAGGCTCCTCTTCATGCGATCGTCTGCCGCACACTGAAGATTGAATGCAAGGTACCCCTTATTTATTGGGATACCTTGCGTTCCTATTAGCTGAAATTTTGAAATCAGCCAATAGGATGAGAGCTACTGAAATCTTATTGACTGATTTGAACAGCCAATAGGATCTCAGTAGCTCTAATCCTATTGGCTGATTTCAAAATTTCAGCCAATAGGAATTCAAGGTTCCCCAAATTGAATGCGGTACCTTCCATTCAATTTTTAGTGTACGGCAGAGATCGGATGAAGAGGAAGGAGCCTCCACAACGCTGATGATCACCGCTTTGGATCCGAGCATAAGGGAATACTGCTACGCACTTCTGCTCCGTGCCACCTTTGCTTCGGATGAAGATAGAAGATGATGGAGCCGCCTGGAAGAAGACCTTCACTGCCGGACTAAAGGAATGGTGAGTACCTATTTGGGGCTTAGTCTTAGGCTTTTTTTTTGGGCTGTAAAAGAGCTAAATGCCCTTAAAAATGCCCTTTTAGGGGCAATGGGTAGCTTAGTTGTTTTTTTTTAGACTTAGTTTTTTTTATTGGGGGGGGGGGTTGGTTGGGTGGTGGTTGGGTGGTGGTTTTACTGTTAAGGGGTACTTTGTAATTTTTATATGTAAAATAGCTGATTTCTTTAGGACAATGACCTACAAAAGGCCCTTTTAAGAGCTATTGGTAGTTTATTGATTAGTGGGTATTTTTTATTTGGGGGGGGGTTTTGTTTTTTTTTCTATAATTTTACATTTTTTATTTTTTGTAATATTAACTTTGGGGTTTGTAGTTTTTAAAAAAATAGACTGCCCGGGGGCGGAGCCTACACTCAATGCGGCAAGACGTGTCTCAATGAAGTTCTCTGAGACAGGCTCTAATTATAGGAGTTATATATTGTGAATATCGACATTTCCTATCCTGTAGCAGCTTTTTCCTACTATTAACAACTAAACTCTTAAGAGTGGATAGATTTGACAAAGTTTAAGCCTATGTTTGTTGAGTCAGCTACGTGACACACTTCTTCTCAAGACTTGAAGCCATCTTGAAAAACTTCTGCACCTACGCAGTAAGTCCAGCAACAGAAGAAGTGCCTGTAAAGGATTTGGAACGTAGGTCTGGGCTGCCGCAACATTACCCCCCCCCCCTGAACTCCAGGGTTACGATATCCTAATATAGGATAGCCAGCAGTCATATACTGACTGTTGTTTTTTTCTTCCTACGAGAGAACCATTATTTATCATAAGAGACTACCCTACTAAAGTAACTATTCCTAACCCGACAAGCACAAATGGAGGCCCTAGCAAGGTGGGAGACACATATGCATAGTCTACTACAGGAGTACTTCTGCGACCTAGAAAGGGATCTATGTGCAATTATCACTACACATGCTCTGGTGATAGCGGAGAGCCTGGATATCAACGCGACCGGGAGGGCTTATGGGGGAGAGGCCCTCTCGACTACACCCCAGACACCAATAAGCCTGAGCTCAGAAAAGTCCCTCCTGAATGTGCAAGAGGCCAACAAGTTACCCAGAGATGTGTCTCACATCACGGTGCCTCTTAGCCTCTGGCCGGATCGCAGGCTTGAAGGAGAAGATAATGTGGCAGCCATAACAAGTGCGGTGGAGACCCGCAAGGAAATATACTTTGCGCCCGCTTCCCTACCTGAGCTGACCGCCGCTACGAATAACACCACAAAGATAGATATAACTACACATGTGGGTCAGAATGGAACCTATGTGCAAGGATCAGATCCGGTCTACCATTCTTTAATAAGTGACGCTGAGACCATGTCAGGAGGGGATCACCGTTTAGCCACCGCAGACGGACTCGTGCTGGTAAAGAGACATTTGCTGCAATACAACAAAGGGCAGCAGTACTACCTGGCACAGATACAGTGCGGAGACCTGGCTGTGGGATCATTTCACCTGGTAGCTTCACGAAAGGACTTAAGGGAAACTACACTTCGCTTACACTAGGTCCTTACTCCAAACTTTACCTACCCTTTGAAAACCGGAGTGGGGTGACTATATGCATTATTGTAAAATTATTGTGGAGCATAATCCTATGCATCTTTATCATACCTAGCTCACCTTCTACTACTTGGCTCCGTGGATTTAATAACTTTCCGTTGCAAACGTATATGCTTGTTTATTTTTTTTTTTTTTTTATTCTCATTATAATCTCCCACTACAGTAATCACTCTTTTTCAATGGGAGGGCTGCTCAGGTTCTCAGGACAATATCCTAACTTTGGGGTGTTATACTGCTAAATATTAATTCCCTATTACCATAATCCTTACACAGTCTGATCTAGCTGCTCATGTTCTCAAGGCATATACTAAGTTGGGGGACTTGTACTCTTATATATCCCCTCTATATTGCCATAATTTTGTTTATATACCCTGCTCTTATTTATAACAGTCTACGAGATTGCTTGTCTATGTTTAACTAAGCAGGTAATCATGGGGCTATGTGTGATTATGTACAGATTCAACACTACCACTCGGATAACTCCCTTTTTAATGGTTTCTACTAATTCATATAACTAAGAGTTATGTATGTGTCTCCCCTAATTAGTTATTGCACATGTGAGATTGTTATTAACGTTGAGACTCACTTTGAAGTCTAGAGCTGTTAGATTGTTTTAGTCTCCCTCCAGGGTATATACAAGGCACATGGCGCCCATAAATAGTCCTGTTTTACTGTTAAATTTATACTTGAGAGGCTAGTAAATTGAGATTTAATAGAAGGGAATACAGGATTGTTATGACTGTTAAATTCCATATGTAGGTGCCATTATATGTACCACTAATACTACTACCAGTGAAGTGTGATGTAGGGGGACCTCTGTTTCTTATATACTCTGCAATAATATATCATACCCAGTACAAAAACCCTGTGTTGGAGCCTATATATAGTGGTCTATGACTTAAGTCCAGAGGTAGTAAGTTTGGAGTGTTGCTTGCTCTCCGCTATATAACACAATATACTCAGTATGCAAGCCCTGCTTAGAGTTGCTGAATAATAACTTAACAGTTAACCCTAGTGTTAATAAGCTGCTGAGGATGCTTATAATGGCCAGCAATGTTCAGATGGGGGGACAAATAATGTGTTATTACTGAGCGTCTCACTTATGGCTCTCAATGTTTGCCTGCCTAGAGACTGTATGTTTTTTTAGGGTAGTCTTGATTCATATGTACCTGCCATTTTGCTATAATATATACTTTAACAATACCAAGCCCAAGAGTAGCTATGGATCAATTTACCTCCATTGAATGTTATTATTTTATTATGGTCCAAGAGTGACCTACTATTTCCAGAGGAGGACTATATCATTGGAAAAATTAGGTTATTATTATTATTTTTGCCCACTTAATTTTTGAATATATATATGTTTCTAAGACTGAACATTATTCTATCAATGTGAACCTTATCACAAGGTCTGTAATCTTTGAGTTTGGCAATTTTGTTTGCAATGTTTATGTTTGAATTTCCTCAATAAAAAAATTTAAAAATAAAAAAAAATAGACTGCCCTCTGGGCAGACTTATCGCGTAGTATGTATATAAAAATAAGTGAACGGGTCGTCTGTATAAACTGATTTATAAACTAAAATAAAGATACCTTACATTTCAACACCAGATGATTAAAGGGGTAGTAAAGTCAAAATTAAACTTCAGATTCAGAACATGCGGTTTTAAACAACTTTCCAATTTGCTTTGTTTTATTGCTATCTTTTGTTGAAGAGTAGCCTGTTGCTAGCTGAACACAGCTGGTGATTTGTGGGTGCACATATATGCCTCTTGTCATTAGCTCACCAGATATCTCCCATTAATGCACTGCTACTCCTGAGCCTACCTAGGTATACTGTTGAACAAAGGATACCAAACGAAGAACACATTTGTTAATCAAAATAAATTGGAATGTTGTTTAAAATTGTATGTTCTATCTGAATCATGAAACTTTAATTTAGATTGTATTGTCCCTTTAAAGCCATCCATGGAATATTAAGCAACTTTCCAATTTGTTTCTACTATTAGATTTGCTTTATTCTCTCTGTATCCTTTGTTCGAAGAGTAAACCTTGGTGGGCTGATAGAAGCTTACGAGCCTGCGTGTGTCTTTAGCAGTCTGTGGCAGCAATGTTTGTTTAGCTTAATTTTATATCCAGTTTACCAAGCTAATTTTACTTGCCACTCTTCAGTATGTTAGCATGTTCATACAGTTATTCTGACATTTGCAAGATTTCACTACAGTATTCCTACTGCAATAGGTGGATACAAGTGCACATGACCTAGAGGCACGTGCACAGCAGGTTGTGTAAATAAATCGCCCAAAAATGTGTGTTTCCTAATTGATTTTATTTCACGCTTAATAATTGATCCCTTGAGATATTTCTATTGCACAAGAACACTTTACATTGTCTCTAAAAGGAAATAGCAAGTCCTTTGTTTTTTATGCATCGGAAAGAAAACGAAACCTATAATACAAGAATTGTGCTTATACTGAAAAGAAAAACATTTTAATTTGTATACTTGTAAAGGCTTATTCCTTTCCACCAATAGAACTACAGGGGTTCAGCCAGTGAGTAACTGATACAGAAGTTATGCTCTAATATGCATGTCCAATTAGTATCAATATCAATGTGCTTTAAAAACGTTGTCATGCATTAAAGGGATACTAAACCCAAATTGTTTCTTTTGTGATTCAGATAGAGCATGCAATTTTAAGCAAATTTCTAATTTACTCCTATTATCAATTTTCTTCATTCTCTCTCTATCTTTATTTGAAAATCAGGAAACTACGCTAAGGAGCCGGCCCATTTTTGTTTCAGCCACCAATTAGCAAGCGCTACTCGGGTTCTGAACCAAAAATGGGCAGGCTTCTAAGTTCTTGCTTTTCAAATAAAGATACCAAGATAACGGAGAAAAATTGATAATAGTAGTAAAGTAGAAAGTTGCTTAAAATTGCATGCTCTATCTGAATCACAAAAGCGAAAATTTGGGTTTAGTGTTCCTTTAAATATTTTTAAAAGATGTTAATAGTGCTCTACCTGCCATATGCATGATACTTTTCTCCAACATAGGTGTGTCCGGTCCACGGCGTCATCCTTACTTGTGGGATATTCTCCTCCCCAACAGGAAATGGCAAAGAGCCCAGCAAAGCTGGTCACATGATCCCTCCTAGGCTCCGCCTTCCCCAGTCATTCTCTTTGCCGTTGCACAGGCAACATCTCCACGGAGATGGCTCAGAGTTTTTTGGTGTTTAAATGTAGTTTTTATTCTTCTATCAAGAGTTTGTTATTTTAAAATAGTGCTGGTATGTACTATTTACTCTGAAACAGAAAAGAGATGAAGATTTCTGTTTGTAAGAGGAAAATGATTTTAGCAACCGTTACTAAAATCGATGGCTGTTTCCACACAGGACTGTTGAGAGGAATTAACTTCAGTTGGGGGAAACAGTGAGCAGACTTTGGCTGCTTGAGGTATGACACACTTCTAACAAGACTTGGTAATGCTGGAAGCTGTCATTTTCCCTATGGGATCCGGTAAGCCATTTTTATTAATAAGAATAAAGGGCTTCACAGGGGCTTTAAAGACTGGTAGACATTTTTCTGGGCTAAAACGATTAATTTATAAGCAGTTTTAATAGTTTATAGCTTTGAGGAGTTATTTTATTCTTGGGAATTATGTTAAAAAAAAACGGCAGGCACTGTATTGGACACCTTTTTCACTGGGGGCCTTCTCTAATCATAGGCAGAGCCTCATTTTCGCGCCACTAATGCGCAGTTGTTTTTGGGAAGCAAGGCATGCAGATGCATGTGTGAGGAGCTCAGATACACAGAAAAAGCTTACTGAAGGCGTCATTTGGTATCGTATTCCCCTCTGGGCTTGGTTGGGTCTCAGCAAAGCAGATACCAGGGACTGTATAGGGGTTAAATATAAAAACGGCTCCGGTTCCGTTATTTTAAGAGTTAAAGCTTTCAAATTTGGTGTGCAATACTTTTAAGGCTTTAAGACACTGTGGTGAAATGTTGGTGAATTTTGAACAATTCCTTCATACTTTTTCGCATATTCAGTAATAAAGTGTGTTCAGTTTAAAATTTAAAGAGACAGTAACGGTTTTATTTTAAAACGTTTTTTGTGCTTTGTTATCAAGTTTATGCCTGTTTAACATGTCTGAACTATCAGATAGACTATGTTCTGTATGTGAGGAAGCCAAGGTTCCTTCTCATTTAAATAGATGTGATGTATGTGACAAACAATTTAGAGAAAATGATGCCCAAGATGATTCCTCAAGTGAGGGGAGTAAGCATGGTACTGCATCATCCCCTCCTTCGTCTACGCCAGTCTTGCCCACACAGGAGGCCCCTAGTACATCTAGTGCGCCAATACTCCTTACTATGCAACAATTAACGGCTGTAATGGATAATTCTATCAAAAACATTTTAGCCAAAATGCCCATTTATCAGCGAAAGCGCGGCTGCTCTGTTTTAGAAAATACTGAAGAGCAGGAGGACGCTGATGATAATGGTTCTGACATGCCCCTACACCAGTCTGAAGGGGCCAGGGAGGTTTTGTCTGAGGGAGAAATTTCAGATTCAGGGAAAATTTCTCAACAAGCTGAACCTGATGTTATTACATTCAAATTTAAATTGGAACATCTCCGCGCTCTGCTTAAGGAGGTGTTGTCTACTCTGGATGATTGTGACAATTTGGTCATTCCAGAGAAATTATGTAAGATGGACAAGTTCCTAGAGGTCCCGGTGCCCCCCGAAGCTTTTCCTATACCCAAGCGGGTGGCGGATATTGTAAACAAAGAATGGGAAAGGCCCGGCATACCTTTTGTCCCTCCCCCTATATTTAAGAAATTGTTTCCTATGGTCGACCCCAGAAAGGACTTATGGCAGACAGTCCCCAAGGTCGAGGGGGCGGTTTCTACTCTAAACAAACGCACTACTATCCCTATAGAAGATAGTTGTGCTTTCAAAGATCCTATGGATAAAAAATTAGAGGGTTTGCTTAAAAAGATGTTTGTTCAGCAAGGTTACCTTCTACAACCAATTTCATGCATTGTTCCTGTCACTACAGCAGCGTGTTTCTGGTTCGATGAACTAGTAAAGTCGCTCGATAAGGAATCTTCTTATGAGGAGATTATGGACAGAGTTCACGCTCTTAAATTGGCTAACTCTTTTACTTTAGACGCCACTTTGCAATTAGCGGCGAAAAATTCAGGGTTTGCTATTGTGGCGCGCAGAGCGCTTTGGCTAAAGTCTTGGTCAGCGGATGCGTCCTCCAAGAACAAATTGCTTAACATACCTTTCAAGGGGAAAACGCTGTTTGGCCCTGACTTGAAAGAGATTATTTCAGATATCACTGGGGGAAAGGGCCACGCCCTTCCTCAGGATAGGTCTTTTAAGGCTAAAAATAAACCAAATTTTCGTCCCTTTCGCAGAAACGGACCAGCCTCAAGTTCTACATCCTCTAAGCAAGAGGGTAATACTTCTCAAACCAAGCCAGCCTGGAGGCCAATGCAAGGCTGGAACAAAGGTAAGCAGGCCAAGAAACCTGCCACTGCTACCAAGACAGCATGAGATTTTGGCCCCCGATCCGGGACCGGATCTGGTGGGGGGCAGACTTTCTCTCTTCACTCAGGCTTGGGCAAGAGATGTTCTGGATCCTTGGGCGCTAGAAATAGTCTCCCAAGGTTATCTTCTGGAATTCAAGGAGCTACCCCCAAGGGGAAGGTTCCACAGGTCTCAATTGTCTTCAGACCACATAAAAAGACAGGCATTCTTACATTGTGTAGAAGACCTGTTAAAAATGGGAGTGATTCACCCTGTTCCATTAGGAGAACAAGGGATGGGATTCTACTCCAATCTGTTCATAGTTCCCAAAAAAGAGGGAACATTCAGACCAATCTTAGATCTCAAGATCCTAAACAAGTTTCTCAGGGTTCCATCGTTCAAAATCCATCCAGGAAGGTCAATTCATGACCACGGTGGATTTAAAGGATGCGTATCTACATATTCCTATCCACAAGGAACATCATCGGTTCCTAAGGTTCGCCTTTCTGGACAAGCATTACCAGTTTGTGGCACTTCCATTCGGATTAGCCACTGCTCCAAGAATTTTCACAAAGGTACTAGGGTCCCTTCTAGCGGCGCTAAGACCAAGGGGCATTGCAGTAGTACCTTACTTGGACGACATACTGATTCAAGCGTCGTCTCTGCCACAAGCAAAGGCTCATACGGACATTGTCCTGGCCTTTCTCAGATCTCACGGGTGGAAAGTGAATGTAGAAAAAAGTTCTCTATCCCCGTCAACAAGAGTTCCCTTCTTGGGAACAATAATAGACTCCTTAGAAATGAGGATTTTTCTGACAGAGGCCAGAAAATCAAAACTTCTAAGCTCTTGTCAAGTACTTCATTCTGTTCTTCTTCCTTCCATAGCGCAGTGCATGGAAGTAATAGGTTTGATGGTCGCGGCAATGGACATAGTTCCTTTTGCGCGAATTCATCTAAGACCATTACAACTGTGCATGCTCAGTCAGTGGAATGGGGATTATACAGACTTGTCTCCGACGATACAAGTAGATCAGAGGACCAGAGATTCACTCCGTTGGTGGCTGTCCCTGGACAACCTGTCACAAGGGATGAGCTTCCGCAGACCAGAGTGGGTCATTGTCACGACCGACGCCAGTCTGGTGGGCTGGGGCGCGGTCTGGGAACCCCTGAAAGCTCAGGGTCTTTGGTCTCGGGAAGAATCTCTTCTCCCGATAAATATTCTGGAACTGAGAGCGATATTCAATGCTCTCAAGGCTTGGCCTCAGCTAGCAAAGGCCAAATTCATACGGTTTCAATCAGACAACATGACGACTGTTGCGTATATCAACCATCAGGGGGGAACAAGGAGTTCCCTGGCGATGGAAGAAGTGACCAAAATAATTCAATGGGCGGTGACTCACTCCTGCCACTTGTCTGCAATCCACATCCCAGGAGTGGAAAATTGGGAAGCGGATTTTCTGAGTCGTCAGACATTTCATCCGGGGGAGTGGGAACTCCATCCGGAAATCTTTGCCCAAATAATTCAATTGTGGGGCATTCCAGACATGGATCTGATGGCGTCTCGTCAGAACTTCAAGGTTCCTTGCTACGGGTCCAGATCCAGGGATCCCAAGGCGACTCTAGTGGATGCACTAGTAGCACCTTGGACCTTCAACCTAGCTTATGTGTTCCCACCGTTTCCTCTCATTCCCAGGCTGGTAGCCAGGATCAAACAGGAGAGGGTATCGGTGATCTTGATAGCTCCTGCGTGGCCACGCAGGACTTGGTATGCAGATCTGGTGAATATGTCATCGGCTCCACCATGGAAGCTACCTTTGAGACAGGACCTTCTTGTTCAAGGTCCGTTCGAACATCCGAATCTGGCCTCACTCCAACTGACTGCTTGGAGATTGAACGCTTGATTTTAACAAAGCGAGGGTTCTCAGATTCTGTCATTGATACTCTTGTTCAGGCTAGAAAGC
This sequence comes from Bombina bombina, assembly GCF_027579735.1. NCBI lineage: Eukaryota > Metazoa > Chordata > Amphibia > Anura > Bombinatoridae > Bombina > Bombina bombina. The sequence continues at coordinate 147,299,335 of NC_069502.1, read as the reverse complement.
CTGTAACTAGAAAAATCTACCATAAAATATGGAAAAAATATATCTGTTGGTGTGAATCTAAAGGATTCCCATGGAACAAGATAAAATTCCTAAGATTCTATCCTTTCTTCAAGAAGGTTTGGAGAAAGGATTATCTGCAAGTTCTTTGAGGGGACAGATTTCTGCTTTATCTGTTTTACTTCACAAAAAGCTGGCGGCTGTGCCAGATGTTCAAGCTTTTGTTCAGGCTCTGGTTAGAATCAAGCCTGTTTACAAACCTTTGACTCCCCCTTGGAGTCTCAATTTAGTTCTTTCAGTTCTTCAGGGGGTTCCGTTTGAACCCCTACATTCCGTTGATATCAAGTTATTATCTTGGAAAGTTTTGTTTTTGGTTGCAATTTCTTCTGCTAGAAGAGTTTCAGAGTTATCTGCTCTGCAGTGTTCTCCTCCTTATCTGGTGTTCCATGCAGATAAGGTGGTTTTGCGTACTAAACCTGGTTTTCTTCCGAAAGTTGTTTCTAACAAAAATATTAACCAGGAGATAGTCGTGCCTTCTTTGTGTCCGAATCCAGTTTCAAAGAAGGAACGTTTGTTACACAATTTGGATGTAGTTCGTGCTCTAAAATTCTATTTAGAGGCTACAAAGGATTTCAGACAAACTTCTTCCTTGTTTGTTGTTTATTCTGGTAAAAGGAGAGGTCAAAAAGCAACTTCTACCTCTCTCTCTTTTTGGCTTAAAAGCATCATCCGATTGGCTTATGAGACTGCCGGACGGCAGCCTCCTGAAAGAATCACAGCTCACTCCACTAGGGCCGTGGCTTCCACATGGGCCTTCAAGAACGAGGCTTCTGTTGAGCAGATATGTAAGGCAGCGACTTGGTCTTCACTGCACACTTTTACCAAATTTTACAAATTTGATACTTTTGCTTCTTCGGAGGCTATTTTTGGGAGAAAGGTTTTGCAAACCGTGGTGCCTTCCATCTAGGTGACCTGATTTGCTCCCTCCCATCATCTGTGTCCTAAAGCTTTGGTATTGGTTCCCACAAGTAAGGATGACGCCGTGGACCGGACACACCTATGTTGGAGAAAACAGAATTTATGCTTACCTGATAAATTACTTTCTCCAACGGTGTGTCCGGTCCACGGCCCGCCCTGGTTTTTTAATCAGGTCTGATGAATTATTTTCTCTAACTACAGTCACCACGGTATCATATGATTTCTCCTATGCATATTCCTCCTTTACGTCGGTCGAATGACTGGGGAAGGCGGAGCCTAGGAGGGATCATGTGACCAGCTTTGCTGGGCTCTTTGCCATTTCCTGTTGGGGAGGAGAATATCCCACAAGTAAGGATGACGCCATGGACCGGACACACCGTTGGAGAAAGTAATTTATCAGGTAAGCATAAATTCTGTTTTTATTATGATTATTTCCCCACCCTTCTTGCTATCAGATAATCTGAGAACAGCAAATAAATACCCTGTTATTTTTCCTGTCTACTTCATAGGAATGAATCTTTAAATTAATCATTAATATAGCAAAAACAGCTCAGTGGAAGAGTAGTGAGTTAGCAGATAAACACAGATGTGAGTTTTGGGATCTTCATTCAATTCACTATAAAATAATTCAATGCCTTATAAAAAATGAGACTGTCTCTTCAGTATTCTGTGAATTTATCAATCCCCACCCTGTGATATGTGAATTTGGATATATTATTTTTTTTGTAATATGTATGATAGCTTTTGTAACACTTATTTCCCCTTAGGGAATGCCAGGAGTAGGAAAAGATCTGGCGTTAAAGCTCATAGAATCTCTTAAAGGAGAGAGTTTGTTGCAAAGGTAAAAATAAATCTATACAGTTTTGGTGTTTTTAATTTTTGTTGTGGTTTTTTTTTTTTTTTTTTTTTTTTTTTTTTCAACACTGCATTGAATCACATTTGTAAATACAATTCTTAAAGGGATATTAAACTCCATAATAATTAAAAAAAACTAGTAGAAATAAAAAAAATAGTTTTTCTTACCTTTTGCTGTAAAATGCATCTGAAATGGTGCGTCCTATGTTTTAATAGACCGTAGCTCAAAATGCTGTAACCATTGTTTGCTTCAAATTGCCTGACCCATCTATTTAATATACAGCGATTGCTTAGAGCAGTGCAAAACCTCTTACAGCTAGACCTAATTGGCCACAATCTCGGTAGATAAGTTAAACATAAGCACATGCACGCTCGTTAGTTCACTTATTGAGTATCTGGAGAACTAAGCAAATTTGATAATAGAAGTGAATTGGAAAGTTATTTAAAATGTCACGCTGTACCCAATCTAAGTTTAATTTTAACATAATTGTCCATTTAATATCTTAATTAATCTTAATCTTAGTTGCTGAATATTCTTAACATAAAGCAGCTGGTTGCAAGAGTTTTTGATAAAAAGATAGCAATCTGTATTTTATTTATTATTATTTTTGTATTTTAAAGGGACACTAAATAATGTATTTGAAGCAAAGATTAGCCTGAAAATAATATTTAAAGTTTTTAAAATTGTTTGTTTAAATATTGAAAAAATAATGTCCATAAAGTAATGTAAGCAACCTTGCTAAAGCCCTTATAAAAGGTTCACCAGTGTGTGCAACCAATGACCGTGTTGAATATAGTGTTAAGGGGAGTTGGCATTTCCACTTTTAGCAGGAATTCAAAGCTCACAGGTTCAGAATTTAATTACAGAAAAAAGGTACAACATAAATAATGAAAGTATATTCAAAGGTGTTTTTTCAAACATATAGTTATCTAATGGTTCTTTAAAAAAAATAACCCTTTGTTTCGGGGTATCTACGTATTCTCCTTTCTATTGGAAAATAACTAACCAGCTTATACACATTCTCTAAGGTTTTACCAGTGGAAAAAACAGTTTGATGATCAGACAGTAACCAGTAAATCTACGAAGAAGACGGCTCACTGCACTGTATGTTGTCACCCAGGTATTATAGATCATTTTCTAATATATGAATATTTTAGAATTGTTTTTAAATCCTTCATGTATTTGAACATTTCTTAGATGGCACCTCTGTTCTGTCTTATGTATATTTATATTGTTTCAGGGGCAGAAAAATTATGGGAGCCAGGAAGCCCTACCTAAAAAATTAAATGTGAAATATTATACGCCTCTTGTTAATTTCTTTATTTTTGTGTGGGAAACTCCTGTTAATCCTTTGCATTTTATATATGGTTGCCTTGTAATGCAAACAATGTATATATGACATCCTAGGGGTTAACCTTAACCCTAACATTAACTAAGTCAATGTCACCCCTCGCATGTTGTCAACAAATTATTTAAAACCATTTAGAGGAACATAATATATTATGTAAAAGAAAGTGTTATAAACACCTCCGTCATATAAATTATTTTTAAAAATAAAATATTGTTTTGTATAATAAAACAACTTTCCAATTTTCATTGTTTCCCTACCCCCATCTCATGTAATTTAGCTCTGTAAAATGGAGGATTTTCTAATTCTCAGAACAGAAAAAGTACTCTGCAGACTTCTCGAGGCTAAGCCTTCTTTCTACATGTTTCCCTAATTGGCTTTAACAGATAAGAACTGCAACACAATGCACTCTATACTAACATTATGACTGTAGCTCGCCTTCTTAGCGACAGACTTAATTAAGCCCAGATTGGTCCTTTAAATGAGGCAAGAGGTTGGTGTAGTTTGGCTATTGAAAAGCAATTGCAGATTTTTAAAAGCAAACAAGATGTTTGCTTTTAAAAAAAAATAAATATATTTGGCTGATATGTTATCCTATAGCAATAAAACCGAAATGTTTTGTAATTACAAGGATGTTTACTGTCCCTTTTAAATGTATTACCCCCTTCACTGCTCATCCTGACTTATTTTTGGCTATTTCCCTGCTTAGCATGCTCCCAAGTCTTATTCTAGTATTAGCTTTTGTTTGGCAGCTGGTGGGAGTGGACATATCAGCTAAGATGGCTAATTACAAGTTTTTAGGGGGTAGACATTTCTTTCTAATGACACGGTGAGTCCACGGATCATCTTAATTACTGTTGGGAATATCACTCCTGACCAGCAGGATGAGGCAGAGAGCACCACAGCAAAAGCTGTTAAATACAACTCCCCCTACCAACAATCCCCAGTCATTCTCTTTGCTTGTATCAGTTGCAAGGAGGGGTAAAGATAGGTGTCTGATTCTTCAATCAAGAGTTTATTATTCAAGTAGAGCAAGTTTGCTCTGGTTTTCTTTTGGGTTTGGCCGTAGTCCATGTCAATTTTTTCAGTAGAGCGAGTGGTGGCTTTTAAGCATTTTTGGGAATTTGTGGGGTATAATCCCCACTGGGCCTCTCTTCTTTTTTCCACAGGTCCATGTGAGGCAGGAAGTCCCTCTCATACCAAGTGAGCTGTCCTGCTGCCGGACAGATTTTTTAGCTTGCTGAGGTGTGGAGGTTGCCTGCTGGTTTTTTGTAGGGCTGCTGCTCTGTTTATATTTAAGTTTCTGTCTGAATTTCAGGGACTATAACGTTTGTGTCTCTTTTTGCATTCATTTTGTGAAAAAAAAATTCTGCAAGATTTATTGTGCAGTTTATTTAAGGATTTTCTAGTTTAAAAAAAAAGAAAAGAAAAAGTCTGTTTAAAATTTAAAGGGATAGTAACGTTTTTTTTTGTTTCATTAAAATTCTGATTTGAACTTAGAATTTTTTTATTGATTAAGGCTTTTTCCTTTGGAATAAGATGGACCAAGAGGCCCTGCAAGCTGTTGCTTGTTCTCTGTTTAAATACTAATGTTGAGCCTCCTATCCCTTTTTGTTCCTCATGTATTGAGAGAACATTACATTACAAGGATAGACTTTTTTATTCTGAGCCTTCATTATCTAGGGCGGATGTTGTTCAGGAGTCTCCTGTTCAGGCTAATTTGCAGCTTTTTCCTCATACATCTTCTGCAGTGCCCTGTGTTTCGTCTCAGGTTGTTTTTTTCCTTGCAGGATATGGCTTCCCATATGTCCTCGGCAGTATCTGAGGCTTTGTCTGCTTTTCCTTTGTTGCAGGGGAAGCGCAAGAGGAAGTATAAGGTTTCTGATTCTGTTGCAATTATGTCTAGTGTTTCTTCTCATAAGTCTGAGGAGGAAGATACTTCAGTAGCATCCGAGGGTGAGATCTCGGATTCTGATAGAGTAAATCCTTCTTCTGAACCTACGGTTGTTTCCTTTAGGTTTAAGCACCTCCGTTTGTTACTCAAAGATTTTGGCTACCTTGGATGACTGAGGCGTCAATCATGGTTATTCCTAAGAAATCTAGTAAACTTAATAAGTTTTTTTGATGTCCCTTCTTCGGTGGAAGTTTTTCCTATACCAGATTGTGTTTCAGATATTATTGCACGAGAATGGGAGAAGCCTGGGATTCCTTTTTCCCCTTCTCCAATTTTTAGGAAGATGTTTCCTGTTGCTGATTCTATTAAGGAATCTTGGCAGATGGTTCCTAAGGTGGAGTGCGCAGTCTCCACTCTGACCAAGAGGACCACTATTCCTATTGAGGACAGCTGTTCCTTTAAAGATCCTATGGATAAGAAGTTGGAAACTTTGCTTAAAAAGATTTATGTTCACCAGGGGTATCCATGGCAACCGGCTGCATGTATTGCTACGGTTACTAGTGCCGTGGCATATTGGTTTGACGCATTGTCTGATTCTATTCAGCAAGATACTCCTCTTGAAGAAATTCAAAATAGAATCAAGGCTTTGAAGTTGGCTAATTACTTTATTGCAGATGCTTCTCTACAGGTCATCAAGTTGGGTTTTGCCATTTCTGGTTTTGCCATTTTAGCTCGCAGAGCTTTATGGTTAAAATCCTGGTCTGCGTATGCGTCCTCTAAGTCTAAGCTTTTGTCTATTCCTTACAAGGGTAAGACCTTGTTTGGGCCATTTTGGCTGAGATTATTTCTGATATTACGGGAGGGAAGGGGCATGCTCTTCCTCAGGATAAAAGAAATAAACAGAAGGGTCGTCGGAGTAATTTTCATTTTTTTCGTAACTTACCTGGTAAATCTTCCTCCAAGCAGGAACAGTCCAAGCCATCTTGGAAGTCAAAGCAGTCTTGGAATAAGGGGAAGCAGTCCAGGAAGCCTGTTGCTGACTCAAAATGAGCATGAAGGGTCTGCCCCTGATCTGGGAATGGATCTTGTGGAGGCAGACTCTCTTTCTTCGCTCATGCTTTGGTTCGAGATTCTCAGGATCCCTGGGTGGTAGATATCGTGTCCCAGGGTTACAAACTGGAGTTCAAGAATTTTCCTCCCAGAGGCAGGTTTCTTCTCTCCAGGTTATTTGTAAACCAAATAAAAGGAGAGGCGTTCTTACGTTGTGTTCAGAATCTTTCCCACATGGGAGTGATAGTTCCTGTTCTGATTCAGGAACAGGGTCTGGGTTTTTATTCCAATCTCTTCGTCGTTCCCAAAAAGGAGGGAACTTTCAGACCTATTTTAGATCTCAAGAGTGTAAACAATTTTCTCAGGGTTCCGTCTTTCAAGATGGAAACTATTCATTCCATCCTTCTTTTGGTTCAGGAAGGTCAGTTCATGACCACAGTGGATCTAAAGGATGCGTATCTGCATATTCCCATTCACAGGGATCATCACAGGTTCCTAAGATTTGCATTTCTAGACAAACATTTTCAGTTTGTAGCTCTTCCGTTTGGTCTGTCAACAGCTCCCAGAATTTTTTCAAAGGTCCTGTGAGCATTGTTGGCGGTGCTTCGATTGAAGGGTGTTGCAGTGGCTCCTTATCTGGATGACATTCTAGTTCAGGCTCCATCTTTTCAACTAGCAAACTCCCACACAAAGTTGTTGTCTTTTCTGCTCTCCCACGGTTGGAAGGTGAATTTAGGAAAAAGTTCCTTAATTCTGGCTACAAGAGAGGTATTTTTGGGGACCATTATAGATTCTCTAGCAATGAAAATTTTTCTGACAGAAGCAAGAAAGTCAAAGATTTTCAATACGTGTCTTGCTCTTCAGTCCCTTCCTCGGCCGTCAGTGGCTCAGTGCATGAAGGTTATTGGTCTGATGGTTTCAGTCATGGACATCATTCAGTTTGCTCGGTTCCATCTCAGACCTCTGCAGTTATGCTTGCTCAGGCAGTGGAATGGGGATTATGCGGATCTATCTCCAAAGATTGTTCTAGATCAGATGTCCAGAGATTATCTTCCATGGTAGTTGTCCCAGGATCTTCTCTCTCGGGGGAACTTGCTTTCGCAGTCCTGCCTGGGTGATTGTAACCACGGATGCCAGTTTGCTGGGCTGGGGTTCATTAAGGGCTCAGGGTCTATGGACTCGGGAGGAGTCGGTTCTTCCAATAAATGTTTTGGAAATGTTGTTCCTTCTTTGTGTCCTAATCCTTCTACTCATAAGGAGCGTTTGTTGCACAACCTGGATGTGGTTCATGCATTGAAATATTATTTGCAGGCGACTAAGGATTTTCGCCAGTCTTCTTCTTTATTTGTTGTCTTTTCTGGGAAGCGTAAGGGTAAGAAAGCTACGACTACTTCTCTTTCTTGTTGGTTGAGGAGTGTTATTCGCTTGGCATATGAGACTGCTGGTCAGCAACCTCCTGAGAGAATCGCGGCTCATTCCACGTGGGCTGTTTCATCTTCTTTGGCTTTCAAAAATGAAGCTTTTGTAGATCAGCTTGCAAGGCTGTGACTTGGTCTTCTTTGCATACTTTTTCTACATTTTCTAAATTTGATACTTTTGCTTCAGCAGAGGCTTCTTTTGGGAGAAAGGTTCTTCAAGCAGTGGTGCCTTCTGTTTAGGTTAACTGTCTTATTCCCTCCCTTATCATCTGTGTCCTCCATCTTGGGTATTGGTTCCCAACAGTAATTAAGATGATCCGTGGACTCGCCGTGTCATTAGAAAGAAAGCATCATTTTCTTACCTAATAAATTTATTTATTTCTTGACATGGTGAGTCCATGGCCCACCCTATTTTTCAGACAGTTTGCTATTCTATAAACTTCAGGCACCTCTGCACCTTAGATTACTTCCTTTCTCCTTTCCCTTTGGTCAAATGTCTGGGGATTGTGGGTAGGGGGAGTGGTATTTAACAGCTTTTGCTGTGTTGCTCTTTGCCTCCTCCTGCTGGTCAGGGTTGATATTCCCAACAGTAATTAAGATGATCCGTGGACTCACCGTGTCAAGAAAGAAAGAAATTTATCAGGTAAGAATAAATTTATTTTTTTAATATGTATAATTGTAATATTACTAAGGTGTTTACAAGTGTGTTATCTGTTTAACCCCTACACCCAATCCGACGTATGTATACGTTGTAAGGTACTTTGCCTATCGAGGGATCAGGGGGTGGGAAGTGTCAGGTGGGAGGGTGATCTCTACACTAAAACTAAAATGAACATTTCAAGCTACCCAATTAACCACTTCATTGCTGGGAATAATAGAAGTGAGTTGCGCAGCTGCAATTAATGGCCTTCTAATTATCAAAAAGCAATGATAAAGCCTATGGGCGAAACATGTCAGGGGGAGTGGGGATCTGGAGTCTTTCCTTTTAATAGCAATTGTGGTCAATATGGTGCTTTTGAAACTGCCGAATTATACTTACCCCTTTATATATGTGGTTATGGCTGACGAATTGTGTCGCCTGTAATTGAAGTAAATACGGCTTCGCTTTGGATTATCCTTACATTGCCAATTATCCATTTACAATATTGGGGAGAAATCTAAACGGATATTTTTCTAACTCCTAATTTGAGGAATATTAAGTACAAGTATATAAACAGACAATGCTATATATTTAACTACATACTTGTGCAGAATTATACTCCGCTGAAGCCTGTATATTTATTTTGGTCCTGATTCCTTATTTTTTAACCGAGAAGGAACTACAAACAGTTGCCGTACTATTAGTATGAGCAAACCGATGATAATTAACAAATATTTATGTGAACAATCTTTTTCACTTAGATTTAAGTGACATTTCATCTTGTAACTTTGTATATACTAAAGATTGTTCCGCTACAGTGTTTATTTTATATGTAGCTCATTTTATTTATTTATTACGGCTAAGAATTTAATGGGAACAGCAGTAGTTCAAATCATCAGAGAAACACAAGAGGGTTGATCATTTGCTCCCATATTAAACCCTCATTTTACTAAATATATTGAGGGAAAGTAACTTGGTGTACCAATAATCACTTGCTGAGAACTATTCAGCTCCCATTACAAATTCTAACTTGCTACATTTATACTATAGTACCCACTATATAACATCCACTTTATACAACTTGGGATCTTGACCATTATACCTCAACTAGGGGATTTAGTAACAACAACAATATTTAATTTTGCACCATTGCCACCACATTGTGTTTGTACGTGTTTTTTTTTTTTTTTTTAAATCTAACTTATTAAAAGTTAAGTTTTACCCCTTCTTTCGGGGAATAATTATTATTTTTGTCAACTTTGAAAATAAGCTTAATAGTGTTGTAGAGTGCTAATTACGTACACACTTTTCCAGTGTTCTCACTGGATTTCTGTAAATATAATTATCCTTTGTGTACAGCACCTCCTCCTTTCCAGTAGACTTCTGTAAGCAATAATATTCTTTAAATAATTTACACTATTTAGGAAACAAAACTTGTAGTGTCATTGGTTCTCTCTTTTGTTCTAACAAAGCCATATATGTCTGTTATTTCTGAACAAAGGGGATCCCAGAGAAGCTTTTACAACCATGTGTGCCATGATTGCACAAGCAAATATAAAAAAATATATATATATAGTTTTGCCAGGTGAATAAAAAAAAGCAAGGCTCTATTTCGGTTTAAATGGAATGATAGCAAAAATGCTAAAAATTCTCAGGTATTTTGGGCAAGTTTTTCTCTGAAAGTCTCTGTAGTGAAGGGGTTTAAGGAAGAAAAAGCCAAAATTAACTTTTCATGATTCAGATAGAGCATGCCATTTTAAAAAAACTTTCCAATTCTGTCTTCATATTCTCTAGGCACCCTAAATTGAAAAGTCCGCTCCAGAGCAGCAATGCACTACTGGGAACAACTGTTAAGCCAATGATAGGTGGCATAGGTGTGCAATCAGCTGGCTGGTTTATGTCCCATAGCATTTTTTATATAATGTCACCAATGCTTCTTTAAACGGAAATAAAATATGCTTTCTTTCATATAGGTGGCGAGAGTCCCTAGGCTGTTACGTATGGGATATACGTTCCTACCAGGAGGAGGCAAAGTTTCCCAAACCTCAGCCTATAAAACCCCTCCCCACCTCACACATACCTCAGTTTAAAACTTTGCCTCCTTAGGCAGTGGTTGAAGCATTATGATGTGATTGATTTCTTCAGTGAAAGGCGCTTCAGAGCATATTGAAGCCCGGTTCCCCTCAGTGTACTGTACTTGTCAGAGGGAAGTGAAGGGAGTATTGCCTCATGTCACCTTGTTTTTGCCTCATGGGAAATCTTTTCATGAGCTCTCTGTAAATTTGGTCGCAGGAATTTATCTTCTGCCTCCCTTTACAGATGGACATTATACTCCTATTTAATTACTTCTGCTGATATGTTTCAGTACTGGTTTGCCTGTCTGCTTTCAGTGAGGGAGTGTCTAAAATGTAAGTATGAATAATTTTAAAATTCCTTATGTAGACACTCAAGCTATGGATTGGGTACTTTTGTTTTAAAGTTTTTTTCTATACTAAATAGAGACCCAGGGACAGGTTCTATTTTCCCCTCAATGTTTTTATAACCATAATGGTAATTTGGAACTCACATAAGACACAGATGGGGTATGTTTTTTTTATATCGGCATAACTCTGCTAAAAAAGGGGGACATTTTTTTATTTTTTTTTATCCGTAGTATGCCAAAAAACAATTGCTTGTGCTAAGGGGAGCAGTTTAGTAAACAAATATATAGTGGGAGACTTACATTTAAGACCGAAATCCAGCTACAGGGCAACGTCCCATATAAACAGTCTAAAATATAATTTTGCACACAAGCGCGCTTGCCGCATCTCACTCTTTTATGACATAACATACATCATCTTTTTGCGCCGTATGGTGCGCCCCTCTAACAAGTTTTTCGCACCAAGAATATTTTTCATAAACTAACACGCTCCCAAAACTGCGCATCGAGGGCTAATACATACCTTCGACTAAGAGCATTGAAATAAGTTACATGCTAGTAGTTATATCCCACATGTAATCTTTGTTTCACTTTAAAGGGACAGTATACACCAATTTTAATATAACTGCATGTAATAGTCACTACTATAATAAGACTATGCACAGATACTGATCTAAAAATCTGGTATATAACCTTTAAAAACTTACTTGGAAGCTCACAGTTTAGCACTGTTGATGAGATTTGGCTGGAACACCCAGTGAAAGGGACTCGGAAATCAAGAATAGCAGACACTCCTGCCTTCCCTGCATATGAAAAAACAAATAACATAAACAGAAGCCACCAGGAGTCTGTAAAAACACATATACATCTGACACTGTGGGGTTAAATTAGGAGTAGAGCTGCGCATCTTCACTTGTCTCACAATTCGATTACGATTATCATCGTAACGATTTGATTCTACGATGCATCGCGATGCATCATGATTACTGCACTATTTCTGCCCATTTTTTAAATTTTTCAGAAAAAAAAATTCAAGCAGTCAAAATATTGAAATAAACTTTTTTTTATTATTTTATTAGCTCTAAAAAGGACACTTCCTGTGGCAAAGTCTGAACACAGCAGACAACAACAGTTTATAGAACAGTAAATACTAAATGGCAATTGTTGTATTGGTTTGGAAACAATATTATGGCATCAAACTGTAGTTACAGAGTAGTGTAAAAAGTGCAGTGCTCACAGTGTACTTCAATAAAAGAAAATATTTAAATGTATATTATATATAGTACACTATACACTTGTAAACAAACATGAACAACGAATAAATGTCTAACCTATCTATGTTGGTTTTAATTTAATGTCTTTACCTAGTAATAATATAATAGACATTAAATTAAAACCAAAATAGATAGGTTAAGCTTAAGTTACCACCATAATACCTTATTTCTTATTTGTGTGAAAATTGTCCTCCTCAGAAAACAAAACATAAATCCCTTATATGCGGTACAAAATTACAGGTGCACTCCACTGTGCCTTCATGACTGTCAATTTGTGGCAAACGAACATCACGTGAATCTGGAACACAACACACAGCACAGAGTGTGCACACAATACACACACACACATGTGACATATACAATTAGTTTACACAGTTACAGTAGTACTAGAGACATTTAAAACAAGTAGCATTGAACTGAACTACTATAACTAGTTTCTTCTTGATGATTATATTATCTTTATGGAATTACAAATATATAGTTAGTTATTAGTTACTTAGTGTTAAAGCAGTACTACACACAACTGAACAGTGACTGAGTCTGTCACTGAACACACAGTCACACACAAACAAACAATACATAAAAAAGCCCACAGACATCAAGGAGTAAATCATGGTGAAGAAAGGGTGGCACGCCACGCACATGAGGTGTGTGTGGTTTATTTTTGTATTGTGTTGTGTTTGCTGTGTACTGTCTGTTACAGTATATTTGTGATCCAATAAAGATTTACTCAAGGTTTTAAGCTTCAATTTACGATTTATTCTTTCAAGGCTTTTCCTTCCCCCAATAATAGTGGTTTGGCTTCAGTGGTCTCACTCTCTGCACACCCATAGACAGACACTAGACAGTGGGACACACACAAACAAAAACATTCAAAGGCACCACAGCCAGTCAGCCACACACACTCATAGACAGACACACATACAAACAAACATTCAAAGGCAGTTAAGGCACTCAGTCTCACACACACTCATAGATACATACAAACAACATTCAAACTGGCACTCACTCACAGTCACACTCACACACTCATAAAGACAGTTAGACAGTACACACACAGATCGGAGTCTGACAAGGTGCAGAGGGGGAGTGTTTCCAGTGGGAGGAGCTATCGTGAGCAGAGCACACACTGAGGTTGGCGTGTAGAGTGGTGTTCAGACAGCCTATTCCAGCTAAACCCCACCTGCGGTTTATCTCGTTGCTGGTGTGCAGTACACCCTAGAGAGTGGGGCTATGTCCTCTAAGCCCTCGCAGAATATCCCCCGGTGCTATAATACTGGCTCATATGACAGAGCCGCAATTTCGCTATAGCTAGGCTATCAATTAAGTGCCCTAGTAAAGCCAAAAGGTGCTGTTGTAAAGGATACCTCCAAGTGACTTTCCATGTGAACGCTCTGGGGCTTTCATACTGACCTTTAACGGCTGGAGTGCAGGTCGCCTAGCCCAGAGCGCCATCTGACGTGTGGAGGAAGAGGATCGCACTGCAGCCTGAGTCGCTTTGAGGGTGCGGTACAAGAGCTGTGTGCCCGTTGTGGGATTGTAAGATCTCCTAGGGCATGGTTACTCGCCTATCTATGTTGTTTTCAAAGCAGACCACACTAGGTTTCTAGACCCCTGCAGGCGGCTGGGGTGGACGGACACAGTGAGGAGCCATCGACCAATAGTGGTGGCCGGCCAAGACGAGCCCCTGGTTTGACAAATAAGATTCAGAGGTGTAGTGAAACACGTGGTTATACGGTAGGAGCTTCTCTTCTCAGAGTGGGGACGCGCAAGAGCTAAGGATTCCCGCATCATTAAGAGGAAAGTGGTCCGGTGAGAGATCGGGTCTTGATACCGAAAGCAGAACCAAAGTATCTTGCAGCTGCTATGTGAGTGAAAAGTTTTATATTTGCACATATTGACACTGAACTCGCTAAATTGAAGCCTGTATTAATAATAAAAGTCTATTACGCTGCACTTCTTATGACACTGCTATAAGTGCTGCTATTGAAGATTGGTAAAGGTGCTTAGGAAGATAATTTCCTGGAACTTTTTGGCAGTCTATTTACCGATACAGTCAGGAGTCTGGAGAAACGGCTCTCATATGCTACAGTGGGTAAAGCCTGAATCAGCTGTGTTCCTGGACAATTATTAACTGCAAACAAAGTTGATTTTAATTGTTTCTGTCTGGGTCCTGTTTGGTTAAAAATCGTTTATAGTCTTTAGTGTAACCCCTGTATTCCTATCTTATATTAAGAAGAAATTTGAGAGCAGGAGACGCCTATCACTAGAACCAAAAGGTCAAATCTAGAGGTAATATTTTGACTAGGACATGTGTATAAATTGCTTTCTTTCTATGTAAAACATCTTGGCAGGGTATGTTGATTGTTTAATCCTCTATCAAAGTTGCTTGTATAGGTGTAAGGTAGAGGGGGAGGCCATATATTCTATATGTATAAACTGAAATGATATATGGGGATTGTGTAGATAAGTGATATATATATAATCTTATCATATTATTTGATTGACAGTGAAGCTAGCACCATTGTGGTAGAAAGTATCACAAGGTAGTGATATCCTGGTTTTTGTATGTTACATATTTCAATATACTGATAAAAGGATTAAAGGGTTAGAGATCATTGACTTAGCTAGGACTGGTCACTAATATTTTCGCAGGCCTTTTTTTTCTCACTTATTTCTCACTTAATTAAATTGATGCATTTAAAGGGGGGGCATGATGAAAGGAACAGGTTGAAAAAAGGGGGAAAAAAGGAAAGGAAAAAAGAAAAAAAAAAAGAGGAAAAAAAAAAAATTTGTTTCACATAGGTTTACCTAATACACATAGGTTATACAGATTCACGTGTTGTTTTTCCAGGTTTAACCTGGCACTATTGAGATTGTTGAGTTTTTTATACAATTTACACACTAATTTTTATGGAAAAATATATCACTCAGGTGAAAGTCAATTCTCCCATAATGCCTGCGAAAGTGAAAGAAAAGAAAAATAGCAATAAAATAACAGATTCCAGTCTTGATAGTTCAATAGAGCCTAGTAAGAGCTCTCTTGACCTACAAGAACTCTTATCAAAAATTTCAGATATATTCTCCCCTCAATTCGAAGTAATTAAAAAAGAATTAGGGGTTATCTCTTCAGAGTTAGTTACATTGTCATCTGAAGTGAGACAATTTTCAGCTAGACTAACAGAAGCAGAGACTAGAATCTCTGATGTAGAAGATCAAACCCACATACTCTCCGAAATAACTCAGAAACAGGAGTCAAAAATTAAAAATATGCAGTTACGCTTGGAGGATCTTGAAGATCGCTCCAGGCGCAATAATATTAGATTAGTTGGCCTCCCGGAATTACCAGAATATGAAGATCTTTTAAATTTTACTTCCACTACTCTACCTCTTGCGTTGGGGATGTCCCCTCAACTGCTACCCCTTATGATTGAACGGGCACACAGATTGGGTCCTAAGAAAACCTCTGTAGAGGGAGTCTCAAAGAATAGAGTATGCCTGTTTAAACTTTTAAAATACCAAGATAAAGTTGAATTGCTGAGGTTGTTTAAATCCTCTGACCCCCCGATATTTGGGAATTGCAGGGTCTTAATGTTTCAGGATTTCTCTTCCGAGACCTCCTCCAAGAGAAGAACAATGGCCCCATATTGTACGCAATTAATAAATAAAGGCTTGAAAGCTCGGATGATATACCCTGCACAAATTATAGTGGAAGATCAAGGTGTTAGACGCTCTGTTGAGGACAGCTCGGAGGTTAAAACTTATATAGAGACTCTATAGAGCTAGCTTACGATCTAGGTTAAGACAATAAGTAGGTTTTACACTGGTTGAGATCTCTAATATTGGAGCAGTATGATGCCTATATTAGTTAGTGTTAGTGAAATTGTTATTTGGATATATGGTGTTTTTTTTGTTGTTTTTTTTCCCTCCCTCCTCTCCTGTTCCCCGCCTATGTGTGGCAGCATATGAGTATCCCTTCATTGGTTCCCCCGGGCTGAGTCAGGTGGAGTTCCTTTTGTTAGATGGGTGAGGGAATTAAAATTTTATCATGGAATATGATCAAGCGTAAACTTATTATTAAAACACTAGCGGGATATAAACCGGATGTGGTTCTCCTTCAGGAGACGCATCTTAACGAACAAGAAGCAGCGAAATTGAGGACAAAGTGGGTTGGTGAAGTTATCTCTACCACCGGAAGAGCCAGAAAATGTGGGTTAGCTATTTTGCTGCACAAAGAGTTAAATTATAAAATAGTTAAAGCAGATATAGACCCAGCAGCCAGATATATTGTATTGCAAATCCAATTAAACAATATAGAATTAGTCATATGTAATGTGTATGCGCCAAATAAATTCTCCAGAGATTTTTGGGGGAAAATAGAATTGAAATTGTTTCCTTTTTCGATGGGGAACTTAATACTCGGGGGAGATTTTAATGCTACACTTTGTCCAGTGTTGGACAAATCTTCCAATAAAAACAGATCCATGCATGATAGAAATGCAACATTTTTAAAACAATTGTGTATCAGGTTAAAGTTAGTAGATATTTGGAGATTAAAAAATCCGGATAAGTTGGCATTCTCGTGGGAGTCAACAGCACATGTATCTCTCTCTAGAATAGATCTTTTTTTGATTTCTGAAAATCTATCTATACAGGAATTGGAGACTGAGATTGGGGATATTTTAGTGTCAGATCACGCTATCATCTCGTTATTTTTTCCCTTAGGCAATAGAGAAAAAAGCAAAACTCCTGGATTTGTTTTCCCTCGATATCTATATACTAACCCCAAATTTGTTAGTTTTTTAAAATTATCTTGGCAGCAATATTTTGCGGAGAATATAAATTATCTAGATAAACCAGAGATTCTCTGGGAAGCTTTTAAAGCAGTATTACGGGGACAAATTCATTCGTTTGTGAGCATAGCAAAAAAAAAGAGGAGTGCACGAGAAACCCAAATTACAAATCAAGTTAGAAATTCGTACAGGAAATTCTGTTCAAACCGCACGGCGGCTAATTGGGACAGATATAAAGATAATAGAAAGGAGAGAGATCTTTTCCTTAAACAGAAATAAGTCGAGGAAGAAGCAAAAATAAACTTGCATTTTAAAGGTGTTCATGGCTGCTCGGCCAAATATCTGGCTAGACTTACCAAAGTCAGAAAAAAGAAAAATCTTATCCTAGCTATTCAAACTGATAAAGGTAGGTCTACGAAATCTAAAGATATCTTAGAAATTTTTCACACTTATTATCATAAGCTCTATTTTGAAATTGATAATGCGAATATGGACAGCTTTTTGAATTCGATAAAGATACCTAAACTCTCCAGGGAGGATCTAATAGCAATTAATGCTCCAATCTCTACGGAAGAAATTCGAAAAGCTATAGGTAATTTAAAGCTGAATAAAGCCGCAGGACCAGACGGATTCCCGGCAGAGTTTTATAGATGTATGGGTGAAGATATTTTATCTGTGTTAGAAAAAAACTTTTTAATTTTTATTATTACACAAAGAATCCTATCTCAAGCTATTTTTCAGCGGCAAACGTCTCACTTATTTTAAAGAAAGGTAGAAATCCTGAAGACCCGGCTTCATACAGACCGATTTCTGTTTTAAACATAGACTGCAAAATATTAATGTCTATTATTGCCTCGAGATTATCTGTCTGTATAAAATTATTCACCCGGATCAAACAGGGTTTATGGTTAATAGAAATTAATCGAAAAATATCCGTAAATTAATTAATTTCCTAGATTATGCTTGGAATGTAGATCAGGGCAAAAAGAAGCCTCTATGGCAGGATGTAGCTATTCTCTCCCTGGACGCAGTTAAAGCTTTTGATTCTATTTTATTGGAGTATCTATTTAGAACATTAGAGCTGTTTGGGTTTAACGGAGAATTTGCACAATTTATCCATAGGTTATATTTTAATCCAATTTCTTTTTTACTTATCAACGGCTCGCGATCCGCTAAAATCACATTACAGAGAGGCACTAGACAAGGATGTCCATTGTCCCCCGTGCTGTTCAATTTAGCATTGGAACCATTAGCAATACGATTTAGAGAGGTATTATGCGGAGTCCCGTTCGGTTCACACTATCTTAAAACTTTGTTGTATGCGGATGACGTCTTAATATTTTTAGTCAATATGCAAAAGGCTATTCCGTCTGTTTTACAAATTTTGAAAATCTTTAGCTCCTTCTCCGGGTATAAGATAAATCTTGAAAAAAGCGAACTAGTATGTTTTAATAACACACAGACTGTAGTCCCAAATGTACCATTTAAACGAGTTGATGCCATTAAATATTTAGGCTTAGTTTTACATAAAAATCCATCTTATTGGTATAAAGATAATTTTGAGTCGTTATTTAAAAAGATTGAAATTGACCTACAACTTTGGGCTACGTTCCCATTATCTTTGACAGCTAGAGTCAATCTAATTAAATCTATTATCTTCCCACGTTTGCTATATCCACTTCAGAATCTTCCGCTCTTTATATTAAATAAAGATGTGAAATTAATTAATACCTTATTTTCTAAATTATAAATAAAAAACCAAGAATTGCTCTTATAAGATTAATGCAAAATACTGGTGTAGCTGGACTTGCTCTTCCTAATCTTAAAATGTATAACCTGGCCGCATTGGTCAAAATAGCAATAGATTGGATTTCTGGAGCCAACATAGTTGCATCCGAAGAAATAGAATCTTCCCTAATTACGCCGTTTTCTTTAAAAGCTATTTTACATGTCCAGGTACAGAAATTGCCCCAGAATGTGAGCTGTCTTATCTCCATGAAAAACATAGTACAGGCATGGCAAAAATTATGTGGGATGTTAGAGTTAGATTATACTGTTTCAGAATTTTTACCGATCGTAGGCAACCCAAGCTTTCTCCCAGGTATATATCAGAGAGTTTTTAAGGACTGGGCTGGAAAAGGGCTATGCTATGTAAAACAACTATTGGATGAAAACTATCATCTTTTATCTGCGGAGGATATCTCTAGGAAATATGGATTACCTAGATTCAGTTTATTTCCCTATTTTCAAATCCGGCACTTTATTTTAGATCAGAACTGGCTGGCTTCCTCTTTGATGGTCTGGTCGGATATTAAGCTTTGTATACAAAAATCCACATCAGGGGACTCTTCGATTTCCCTGATGTATGATATTATGTTGAATAAACAGAGCTTGTCTATTAGGGATATTATCTGTAAATTTTGGTTACCTCTAATTCCTTCTGTAGAACACAGGACAATTAAACAGAGTTTTGAGTTAATACGTAAATGTAAAGTCCCGATGGCCTTGAAGGAATCGCATATGAAATTGATTAACAATTTTTACTATACACCATGGAGATTATCTAAGTTTTATCCATCTGTGGTTAATTCTTGTCCACGTTGTGCTCATACTAGAGCTGATATATTGCATATGTTTTGGTCTTGCCCTTTAGTTAGACAATTATGGTTAAAAATCATTTACTGGTTTAATAAATTATATAAAGTTACAATAGCCATATCTGCTGACGATATTATTTTTTTATCTCCATTAAAAGATGCTTTCAATAGTAGTACTATAAATAGTTTTGAATACAATAATACTGGCAGTTAGATATTGTATACTTAAAAATTGGAAAGCTAGAGCGGTACCAGGCTTAGCCTCCGTCTTTAAAATACTTCAAGACCAAATTCTTTTTGAATCATATCATCTCCACGATGCTTCTGAGAATAGAATCAAAAAGTTCCTTTGGAGATGGTCTCCGGTAATTTTATCTTACCCAATTACGCTTCAAAAAATGATCCTCTCCCCCTTTCTTTCATCAGTGAGTTTTGCAGAACTGACTCTATTAAATATTTTTCCTCATAATTGGATTGAGTAGCCCAGTTGGGGACTTTATGAGCGATAGTTGAGGTGGGGGCGGAGAGGAGAGGGGGAATATATTTTTTTTGTTTTAATAATTTTTTTGTTTGTTTGTTTCTTCGTTTGTTTGGTTTGTTTGTTTGTTTTTTGTTTCGTTTAAAATACAAGAAAATCCAATAATGTGAATACATAGGTTGTATACAAGGATGTATCATTCTTTTTTTTTTTTTCTCTCTCTTTTTTTTTTTTTTTTTCTCTCTTTTTTTCCCCCGCATATCGTGAATCAGGGTACTGAAATATGTATGCTATGTTTTTTGGGTGTATGTAGCTTGATATTATATGTTCATACCATATTGTAAAATTATGGTGCTGCACAGGGCCGTCTTTAATACTGACTGGACCCTGGGCAAACATTTTCTAGGGCCCCCCCCCCCCCATGCAATTTCGCTCTCTACCCCAACATCCCAAAAAACAGCTAAATCAATTTATTTTATATATTTTTTTAAATTATAAGCCCAGCAGTTGATCATCCACTGCTGGGCTAATCATTAAAAAAAAATTGCAATATGTGAAACTGGACCTAAGCAGTACTAATAAGTAAATAAATATATAAATTCCTCCACTCTGGATTAATTTAATATGCTTTTGAATGTGATTCTGGTGTGAGGTTAGCTGGTTAAAGAGATTTAGGGCAGCCAACAGGAGCAAAGCAAGGTAAAGACTGAGGCGGAAACATAGAGGTGCAGACAGATATAAGTTTACTGACTGGAACAGTAGAACAACTATGGGAAGCTGTAAAATCTTAAACAGAGAGAAATAAAAACTATAAAAATAAACCTTACCTTAATGTGTGAAGTATCAGCATGACACTATACATCAGCCACAGCAGCACATGTCACTACTTTGCTAGGAACAAGTTCCCTCTCATCCTGCACTAGACAATGCTGCATGGGGGAGGGGCATGTGTACACACGTATTCTTCCCACTGACACCTTTCTACAAAGCACTGTTTTCCTAACAAACTTCAGTTAGTTGATCTTAGAGCCACAGCAGAAAGAGCAGGGCTAAGGGGACCAGCAGACTGGATGCTGTCTGCCCAAGGCTGCATGGATACAGTGTGAGATGAGTCACACAGCCTCAAGACTGAAGAGAGCAGTGTGTGCAGCTGCACAAATGCTCAAATCCTCACGTGCCTGCCACTCCAGCTTTCTGTGCCTATAGTGAGCGCTACCCAGAAACAATCCCCACCACCAGAGCAGTTACCTGGTAACAGTGGTAACCCCAGCAGAACCTTTTCTGATGCAGTTGGATTGACTGGATGCCTAGTTAGGGCTTAGCATCCAGTGCTGCACAGTGCATATCTAAAACAGCACATGGCACTAGCTTGGAATGTCACATGACATTGGCACGGTCTGGCACAGTTTCTCACAAATAAATATAAGCAGAGAACTTTTGACTGTGACAATATTAGGACTGACTGTGTGTGTGTCCCATGTCACATGACATCAGCAGTCTGGCATGAACTAAAAAAAAAAAAAAAAAATTTTTTTTTTTTTTTTTTTTTTTTTAGGATTCTTGGGCCCCTCAACAAAGACTGGGCCCAGGGCAACTGCCCCTTTTGCCCTGTGTTAAAGACGGTCCTGGTGCTGCAGAAGTTCTGCATGCTTGCCCTGCGTGGTAAAACGATTTGTACATTATTTTTGTTACACATTATTGGTTATAAATAAATTTAAAAAAAAGACATTACACACACAAACAACTCTCTGGAGTACACGTTTAGGATCCGATTTATTAGTAGAGGTGCGCTGAATGGCGGGTGGTGGTGGAGGTGGTTATTGTTAACTGGTTGGTTATATTAGGTTAACCCCTACAGATCTGCCTGGGAGTGGGATGGCATTTGGGATCATAAACAAAACATATGATATCTTTCTTAAAGGGTCTATTTAAAATAGACAATTTTTAGTGTGAATAATCCCTTATGCAATATGCACTCACTGCATTGCAAACAATACAGGGGTGTGCTGTAAACAATAGCACAACATCTACAAAACAGAGCACTTCCTGATTGGCAAACATCACAGTAACACTAGAAGTAGTAATAGACATTATACAACATGTAGCATTGAACTACTAGATTAACTAACTTTGATTATCTTTATGGGATCACAAATATATTGTTACACAACACACACACCAGTCACACACAGTCAAACAATACCAAAAAAAACACACATCATAAAAAGAGTGAATCATGGTGAAGAAGGGTGACACGCACACATGAGGTGTGTGCAGTTGTGTGTTGTTTCTTTTGTAATGTTTGTGTGTGACAGTGAGTGACGTGGTCGGTCGTGTCGTGTACTAGTATATTTTGTGATCCAACAAAGATTCTCAAGGTTTTAAGCTTCATTTTTCTATAAGCTATAACATTAACAAATATAAAATAACTTAATAACAATACTGCACTGGGCACTGCAGTGGGGCACACAGCACTTTCTGGATGTGCCAAAAAACATTAAATATTATAAACCTGAATCACTACTCAGATTTATGGAATATGTAGGTTTTTCTGTAAGAACACTAGTTGATCCACATGCTCTGGTTTGAGGGTGCTTCTTTTTGCCGTTGCCACATCTCCTGCAGTGGAGAAAACCCGCTCTGCAGACACGCTTGTACCTGGGATACACAAGTATCGCTTTGACAAATGAGAGAGGAGGGGAAATATGACCTCATGTACATGCCACCAGTTCAAAGGGTCTTCAGTGAGAGGCAGAGATGGGGCTTTACAATATTTCTCTATTTCCTCTTCAGCCTTGGCATAGGGGGTCTTGGGTTCTATTGTACCTTCAGTGTCAGTGAAAGACTGTCCCAGCAAAGTCATGAGCAGCGATGTGGACTTTCTTTTGGGAGGAGAAGGGTTATCCTCCTCGATGGGTGATTCTTCTTCCAGAGTTTCTTTTCCCTCAGGCAGTGGCACTTCA
Organism: Bombina bombina; assembly: GCF_027579735.1. NCBI lineage: Eukaryota > Metazoa > Chordata > Amphibia > Anura > Bombinatoridae > Bombina > Bombina bombina. The sequence goes on along the minus strand of NC_069502.1, from coordinate 147,276,630 downwards.
TCCACGTTTGTCCTCCTAGATGTAACTGTACTAGTACACTCAATCTGTGTTTGAACAAAAGAATAGAAAAAATAGCATTCATTATTACCTCTAGCAGCCAGCTAATGCTATGTGTGCTCAGACAGTAATGCATAAATGCATGCAACAGCTCACATCTATTAGGACGGAGGAGGAGGAAAGTTGACTGTGGCGTTTTCGAACTGTCTTATATAAATAAACCTTGTACTCATTAAACTAGCTACTAAGCAAGCTACTGCTAGCTAAGCCTATTTTGTTATGGATGGTATGTTTTATGTTTGTTTTCAATTTATACATTTTTCAAGAAACATGATGCAATTAAAATTACCTCCAAGGATGCAGCCTCCTCAGTCACTCCTCTGTATAGCTACAATCTCTCCTCCTCTGTGAGAATAAAAGGCAGTCCCTTAAAACGAGGATCCAGGGCAGAGGCTGTATAAAGTATCTTCTTCTCTGCCTCACTGCTGTACCTCTTCAGTAGATCTTTTTTGATGACATTCTTGATCTCATGGATCATGGGTGTGTCTCCCATGGTGTCTGTCATGTTCTGGAGCAGTTGTGTATTTAGAGGGGCAATGGGGGCAATGAGAGACACAGTTGGATTGCGCTCTTCTGACATCAGTGTGGTTGCATCTTTCATTGGCTTTAATGCACTCACAGCATCCTCTGCATTTGACACATCTGTTTCGTTGAGAGTGCAGAGATCTGACTCACTTTTTCTGACTTCTGGAGACAACAATGTGGCACAGATTGCAGGTTGCTGTTCTAAGAACCTCTCGACCATGTCATATGAGCTGTTCCACCTTGTTGTCACATCAGTTATCAGCTTATGATTCTTCAGGCCAAGACATTTCTGTTTTTCTTTCAGACAGTGGTTTGCTGTAGTGCTGCGGTGAAAAAATGTTGATATTCGTCGCACTCTGCCTAAAAGCCTGGAGAGCGTGGCCACATTCAGCGCCCGCTGGGATGCGAGATTCAGTGTATGGGCGAAGCATTTTACATGAGGGAATTTTCCAACTTGAGCAGCAACAATCATGTTTGACACATTGTCGGTCACAAGCACTACAGATTTATCGGACAGCTGCCATTCTTCCATGACACGAGACAGTAGCGCCGCCAGATGAGAACCCGTGTGAGACTCATAAACTGCTCTCGTTTGCAGCACATGCGACAAGATCTGCCAGTCCTTGCTAACGTAATGTGCAGTTACTGTAACATAAGACTCCGTCGTGACTGAAGTCCATGAATCACACGTTATTGCGTCTCGACTGGCTTGGCTCATTGATGCAATTACCTGAGCTTTGGTTTCGTGGTAGAGTGCAGGTATAACGTTTTCTGTAAAGTGATTGCGTGACGGGATCTTATAACGTGGCTCTAGCGTCTTCAACAGGTTGTGAAACCCAAGGTTTTCCACAACAGAGTAAGGCCGTAGGTCCTTCGCTATGAAAGTTGCCACAGCTGGTTATTCTCTCCCCTTTTTCAGAGTTGGGTGGCAAAGTTGACAGCATTGCATGAATTCTTGGCTGATGAGCTTCAGCTAGTCTTGTTATTTTCTTGGCACTGGCGGCTGGTGTTAGCATCTCAGAGTGAAAACGGCTAACGTGATTTCTCAAGTTAGTAGTATTCCCTAGGTATTTAATTTTTGTGTGACAGGCTTTACAAACCGCGTGTCTTGTCCAATTCGTGCTTTCCAGTATGTTCATAAAATCCAAAATGTGCCCAGATGCTTGCTTTTAAAATGCTAGGTGCAGTTTTTATCTCTCTATCTTTTTTATCTCCCTCTGTCATTTTAGCATGACATGTACATATGTGACGGATGATGTTGTTGTCAACGTCAAACTCTGTCAGTGTTAAAAAAACAAAACACTAAGTTGTCAAAATGTCAAGCCGCAAATGTAAAATCAACAAGAAAATTTAAATGTAGTACATTACATTAGTACTAGTAACTTCAACTACTTGCCATTTTGCCAACATTTGAAAACAAATTGCATTGCAGGGGACATCACTTACTGTAATATATTACACACTTAAAGGTGCAATGAAACACGAACATTTTCTTTCATGATTCAGATAGAGAATACAATTTTAAATAAACAACATAACTAACTTCTATTATTTAATTTGCTTCATACTTCTCAGATATCTGTTGATGAAATAGCAATGCATTGCACACATTGCAAAGTGCACGACACAAGGAGGAGGCGATGCATTTCAACAAAGGATAAGCAAATTATATAATAGGAAAAGTTGTTTAAAATTGCAATGCACTTTCTTGAATCACAAATTGGGTTTTATGGCCTTTAGTATGTTTAAAAATGCAGCTTTTAGCCTTGTTATAAATAAAACAGGGATTGGGTTCGGATTGGCATCTTTTAAGAGAGCACATGCATTTGCATTGCATAATTGCATATATAAAATTTATTATAAATACCATTATATATAATATAAGTGTATATTATTTTCAATATTCGCAGACCAGGCATCCATGTGAAAAACATCTAGATTGATTGTATTGTAGAGGGGCCGCAGACCGACCATGTGAAAAACATGTAGATAGATAAAATAGTATTTTATTATTATTATAAATTTTATATATGCAATTCAATTATGCAGCAGCCTGAGCCTCAGTCAGTAGTAACATAACGTTAAGTATTGATAATTAATTGTACCCCTTATTGTGCTCCTTCTATCAGTAAGTAGGCAAAGGCATTGGCATTGGCAAAATGTACAACGTTTGGGTTAACTAAGCTATAAGTTATTAGTTTCTCACCATAGGTGGTCTCCTCTGTCTCCCACAAAATAAAAATGAGCCCGCCGTGTAACTGTATACCGCCGTGTATACTCTGAGTCGGAATCGTCATCACCATCATCAATCTCAGGCAACAGTCCTGCTCCTACTGCGTAACTTCGGCACTTCCACAGACCGCCCATGTTACTTTATTGGGTGACGTGACGTCAAAACGCTGTACCGTGCACTTTCTCTTACTTGTCCTGGAGGCGGGGTCACATGGGTAACGTGAATCGATTCTCGGCGCCTCACCGCATCGATGCAGAATCGTTTCATACCGCATCGTGATGCATCGTCAATACGATTATTTTTGACAGCCTTAGTTAGGAGTCTGAAAATCAGCACAATGTTATAAAAAAAAAAAAAAAAAAAATTATAAGCAAAACTATACATTTTTACAAAAATACTTCCAGATGGGCTATATAAAAGGATCATCTACAAAACATTTATGCAAAGAAAAAGTGTAAAATGTCCCTTTTTAAGGTTTTTTTTTTTTTTAAATAGTTTTTCTCAAATACATAAGTTAGCAATCTATTTAAGGCAATCTTTTTCCCATTCCTCGAAGCTTGCTTTTAAGGGGATTATAGTACTTTAATGTTATTTTTATGTTTTTTATGTCATAACGGAGCAGCCTCATCCTGTCCCTCAACTTACTATAGAAACTGAGCCAGCTGAACACCTTTCTACCAAAGCTAAGTGTGCTTATTGTAAAATATCTGGTGTAGCTTTCTCAGCTCATTTGTGTGGTTAATGTTTATCATAAACTGATCAATTCTATGTGTTATAAATGCACCTACTGTTTCTCACTTGCAGATGGCGTACCCCCAACAATGAAAAAAGTTTATTGCTACCGCCATTGAGAGGGCTCTGACTGCACTACAGCTTTCAAATAAACAGAAAATATCTTTTCATATTTTACCTTCTACTAGTAATATATGTACTGACCAACAAAATACTGAAGTATCTTCTAATGATGAGGATTCCTATAATTCTGAGGTTCCCTCATGGAGAAAATTCTCATGCATTTGGATTCTTTGTCTTATCACAATTATATTTATCTGTTTTTGGTTATTAATGTAAATGCTCTGAATCAAGATATATCTGATCAAATAATGAATCATGAGTGATGAACATTTATAAATATTTTTTTTTTTTTACTATATTGTTATGTAAGGGATGTGTGTGCTTAAGTTGGAGAGCACACTTTCAGAATCACGTTCCTGTTTTAAATGACATAAGATTGTATGCACAAATTTTTACAATTGTGTATAAGGTGTAATGGGCGGATATGCCCAGCCAATTAAACCATTCTGATTTGAATATTGCTGTATTTTTAACCTTTTAACGCCGTTATGCCGTTCCATTCCGTCATAATTACACTGGGCTTTAGAGCCGTTATGACGGAATAGAACGGCATAACGGTTTTCAGCTCCTGTGCCCCCTCCGATATTTTGTTTGTTGTGGATCCGGTTGGGGGATGTGCCTAGCACCTCTGGCACTCCCCCAGGATCCAATCAGCATGGAGGGGGTTTATCGATTGTCCCCTGTAACACTGTAGCAGCCAATGAGTGGAATCATTGGCTGTTACAAGTGTATCCGCTTCCTCTCTGCTCTCAGTGCGATCTGAGAGAGAGAGGAAGACAGTTCAGTGTTTGTAGTGCTAGAGAGGGGAAAATATATATATAAAAAAAAAAAAAATACCATATATATATATATATATATATATATATATATATATATATATATATATATATATATATATATATATTTTTATTATTTTTTTTTGCTGCTGATCACAGAGCTGCTACTGTGATCAGCCTAATATAACTTGGTTATCCAGTTAGGGCTTTGATCAGTGTTGATCAAAAGCTTTGGGGGTTTATTTGTGGGGGTTACAAATATATATATATATTGTTTTTGCTGCTGATCACTGAGCTGCTACTGTGATCAGCCTAATATTACAGTGATCAGCCTGTCAGGGCTTTGATCAGTGCCCAAAAGTTTATTTGTGGGGATCTTTAGTTATTATTAACCCCTTCCCTGCTGTTCCCAATCACTACCCTTCCCAGTTCCTTTTTTTTTTTTTAGTTTATAAAAAAAATAAAAAATATATATATATATATATATATATATATATATATAAAGAAAAACTCATAATTTTTTTAAAAAAAAATCTGAGGGAATAGGGTGGGTGGGAATAGGTGGATGGTAATTGGGAGGTGGTAATTGGGGTGGTTTAGTGGGATTTTGGGGAAGGTGAAGTGGGAATTGGTGGTGGTGAAGTGGTAATTTGTACTGAAAAAAATCCCTTATGGCACGCTATTCAGCAGAAGAGGCTTATGCCATTCTTGCCGCAGATTCAGGGAGTAAAACCCTCTCTGCTCTGTCTGACAGCGCAACCCTTACGACATCAGATATAGAGCCCCTGAGTGATACATCTGATGCTGGTGCTCCCTGCCCGTCACCTAAAAAGAGGCGTCGCACAAATGACCAAAATTGGATACCCCCAAATTTCACTGCCCCAGAATTTACTGAGACTCCTGGCATCACAAGTGATGTTCCAGTATGTGAGCCAATAAACTATATGTCCCTGATTCTGACAGATACCATGTTTGAGCATATAGTTGCTCAAACAAATTTATATGCCAGCCAGTATCTGTCCAAAAATCCCCAATCTCTGTATGTCAGAAAAAATAGCTGGCACCCCACTGACATACCAGAGATTAAAAAGTTTTGGGCCCTGACATTAATAATGGGGATTGTGAAGAAACCCAGCATTCGTTCATACTGGAGCCAGAACCCTATCCTGGCTACCCCTCTTTTTCCAGGGGTTATGAAGAGGGACAGATATGAACAATTGCTGCGGTTTCTCCATTTTAATGATAATACCAAGTGCCCCCCCAAAAATGACCCCCTGCATGACAGGTTATATAAACTAAGGCCCCTGATAAGCCACCTGTCCCAAAAATTTAAAGAAGTTTACATACCTGAGCAGGACATTTGCATTGATGACTCCCTCATGAAATTTAAGGGGAGATTGCTTTTCAAGCAATATATACCATCCAAGAGGTCCCGCTATGGGGTAAAATTTTATAAGCTCTGTGAATGCAGTACTGGGTATACCTGGGCATTTCGCATCTACCAGGGAAAGGATAGCCACTTGGATCCACCTGGCTGCCCAGATTCCGTTGGCACAAGTGGGAAAATTGTGTGGGATCTCCTACTACCCCTGCTAAATAAAGGGTACCATTTGTGGCTCGATAATTTTTACACCAGCACAGAGCTATTAAAATTTTTATTTTATTTTGAAACCGTGGCCTGTGGCACAACAAGAACAAATCGCAAAGGTTTCCCCCAGAAGCTGACATATGGAAAAAAAAGTAGGGGCACAACGTCAGCTTTACGCCACAATGAGCTACTGGCCCTTCGGTACACTGATAAAAAAGATGTGTACATGCTCTCCACAATGCACGATGAAGCTACAGTGCCAGTGTCTGTGAAGGGAAGATCTGCACAGATCCTAAAGCCAAAGTGCATTGTGGAGTACAACAAAAACATGGGGGGGGGGGGTAGATTTAGCTGACCGGTGCCTGCAGCCATATCTAATTCAAAGAAAAACTAGAACTTGGTACAAAAAAGTAGCCTTTTATATTATGCAGATCGCAGTATATAATGCATATGTGCTGTACAAAAAAACAGGCACAGGGAAAACTTATACTTTTTTGGAATTTGTGTTAAATGTAACATCTGATATTTTGTTTAACCAGACCCCTAATCCTCCCACTGTTCAATCTGAAAATGTCGAGCGACTCTGTGGCAGGCATTTTCCCACTAGGATCCCCCCCACTGCCTGCAAATTAACACCCCAGAAAAGATGCAGAGTCTGCTATAAAAAAGGAGGGAGGAGGGATTCTAGTTACCATTGCCCTGACTGCCCCTCTCAACCTGGCCTCTGTATCACTGATTGCTTTCGAATATATCACACAGAGTTAAACTTTTAATTTGAAAGCAATCTGTATGTGTTCCTAATTTATTTTATTTTATTATTCTGTATTCCTAACTTCATAAATCCCCTGACCTTGTCCTGTCCCTTTATATGTTAAGCCCATCCACTCTAAGGCCATTATAAGTTATACAAAACAACTAAAATACTCCTTTTAGAATATCCTGAGTTATCCACTTTTGCAAATGGTATGTCATGAGGGGGGTAATTTTCATTCCTGGGCTGCCATACTGTCTCAAAGGCAACATAGGTCCAGAAAATCAATGTGCCAAATTTCTATGCAGACCCTATATTGGGCCCTGTAACTTCATAAAACCACATAAAACCTGTGCATAGGGGGTATTGTTGCACTCATGGGAGATCACTGAACACAGATATGGGTGTATTATAGCAGTAAAAAATATGATGTTGATCTAAATAGAAAAAAGGCAAAGTCTGTGTGAAAAAAGCAAATAAAAAAATATGACCACTAGATTTGACCAGGTTTTGTGACTAAGTGGCTACAAAAAAAAGACTAAACATAGTCCTTTTTCAATACCCTTGGTTGTCTACTTTTGCAAATGGTATGCCATGGTGGGGTAATTTTTATTCCTGCGCTGCCATACTGTCTCAAAGGCAACAAAGGTCCATAAAATCAATGTGCCCAATTTCCATGCAAATTGGCAGACCCTATATTGGGCGTTGTAACTTCCTGAAACCACATAAAACCTGTACATAGGGGGTATTGTTGTACTCATTGGACATCGCTGAACACAAAGATGGGTGTATTATAGCAGTAAAATATAAAAGGATGATATAAACAGCAAAAAGGCAGTGTTTTTGTGATAAACTAAAACTGAAATATGAACATTACCTTTGGCCAGATGTTGTGACTAAGTGGCTACAAACAAAGACTAAACATAGTCCTTTTTCAATACACTGGGTTGTCTACTTTTATAAATGGTATGCCATGATGGGGTAATTTTCATTCCTGGGCTGCTATAATATCTCAAAGAGGACAAAGGCCCATAAAATGAATGTGCCAATTTTCCATGTAAATGGGCAGATCCCATATTTGGCCCTGTAACATCTGTAAACCCCATAAAACCTGTACATGGGGGGTACTGTTTTACTTGTAGGACCTTGACAAACACTAATATGTGTGTTTTATAGCAGCAAAACATAAAAGGTTGATGACAGAGACAGCCAAAGTGCAGTGTTTGTGCAAAAAAAACGCATGCAAAAAAATGACCATTACATTTGGCCAGGTGTTGTGACTAAGGGGCTTCACAAAAAGATGTGACATGGGCCTTTTGGAATACCCTAGGGTGTCTTCTTCTGAAAATGGTATGCCATGATGGGGTACTTTTCATTCCTGTGCTGCTATAATGTCTCAAAGAGGACATAGGCACAGAAAATTAAGGTGCCAAATTTCCATGCATAAAAACTGAAATGGGCAGACCCCATATTTGGCCCTGTAGCTTCTGTAAACCCCATAAAACCTGTACATGGGGGGTACTGTTTTACTCGTAGGACCTTGACAAACACTAATATGTGTGTTTTATAGCAGCAAAACATAAAAGGTTGATGACAGAGACAGCCAAAGTGCAGTGTTTGTGCAAAAAAACGCATGCAAAAAAATGACCATTACATTTGGCCAGGTGTTGTGACTAAGGGGCTTCACAAAAAGATGTGACATGGGCCTTTTGGAATACCCTAGGGTGTCTTCTTTTGAAAATGGTATGCCATGATGGGGTAATTTTCATTCCTGTGCTGCTATAATGTCTCAAAGAGGACATAGGCACAGAAAATTAAGGTGCCAAATTTCCATGCATAAAAACTGAAATGGGCAGACCCCATATTTGGCCCTGTAGCTTCTGTAAACCCCATAAAACCTGTACATGGGGGGGGTACTGTTTTACTCGTAGGACCTTGACAAACACTAATATGTGTGTTTTATAGCAGCAAAACATAAAAGGTTGATGACAGAGACAGCCAAAGTGCAGTGTTTGTGCAAAAAAACGCATGCAAAAAAATGACCATTACATTTGGCCAGGTGTTGTGACTAAGGGGCTTCACAAAAAGATGTGACATGGGCCTTTTGGAATACCCTAGGGTGTCTTCTTTTGAAAATGGTATGCCATGATGGGGTAATTTTCATTCCTGTGCTGCTATAATGTCTCAAAGAGGACATAGGCACAGAAAATTAAGGTGCCAAATTTCCATGCATAAAAACTGAGATGGGCAGACCCCATATTTGGCCCTGTAGCTTCTGTAAACCCCATAAAACCTGTACATGGGGGGGTACTGTTTTACTCGTAGGACCTTGACAAACACTAATATGTGTGTTTTATAGCAGCAAAACATAAAAGGTTGATGACAGAGACAGCCAAAGTGCAGTGTTTGTGCAAAAAAACGCATGCAAAAAAATGACCATTACATTTGGCCAGGTGTTGTGACTAAGGGGCTTCACAAAAAGATGTGACATGGGCCTTTTGGAATACCCTAGGGTGTCTTCTTTTGAAAATGGTATGCCATGATGGGGTAATTTTCATTCCTGTGCTGCTATAATGTCTCAGAGGACATAGGCACAGAAAATTAAGGTGCCAAATTTCCATGCATAAAAACTGAAATGGGCAGACCCCATATTTGGCCCTGTAACTTCTGTAAACCCCATAAAACCTTTACATGGGGGGTACTGTTGTACTTGTAGGACATTGAAAAACACTTATGTGTGTTTTATAGCAGTAAAACATAAAAGCTTGATGACAGAAACAGCCCAAATGCATTGTTTGGGCAAAAAACGCATTAAAAATAAATGAGCACTACATTTGGCCAGATGTTATGCCTAAAGGGCTTCACAAAAAGATGTGATATGGCCCTTTTGGAATACCCTGGGGTGTCTTCTTTTGAAAATGGTATGCCATGATGGGGTAATTTTCATTCCTGTGCTGCTATAATGTCTCAAAGAGGACATAGGCACAGAAAATTAAGGTGCCAAATTTCCATGCATAAAGACTGAAATGGGCAGACCCCATATTTGGCCCAGTAACTCCTGTAAACCCTGTGAAACCTGTACATGGGGGGTACTGTTGTACTCGTAGGACATTGACAAACACAAATATGTGTGTTTTATAGCAGTAAAACATAAAAGCTTGATGACAGAAACAGCCAAAGTGCAGTGTTTGTGTAAAAAACGCATGCAACAAAAATGACCACTACATTTGGCCAGGTGTTGTGACTAAGGGGCTTCACAAAAAGACGTGACATGGCCCTTTTGGAATACCCTAGGGTGTCTACTTTTGTAAATGGTATGCCATGATGGGGTTATTTTCATTCCTGGGCTGCTATAATGTATGAAAGGCAACTTAAGCCCAGAAAATAATGTGCCAGATTTCTATGTAAATGGGTAGGCCGTATGTTGGGCCTTGTAAATTCCAGAAAACTCAAAAAACCTGTACATGGGGGGTATCGTTATACTCATGGGACATCGCTTAACACAAGTATGGGTGTTTTATTGCAGTAACATATATCAGGATGATGATATTCACAATAAAATACTTTGGAAAGCTTCAAATTTCTTAATTTCTCACACTTACTTTGATTTTTTTTATATAAAATTATAGTTGAGAAATAAATCTTTTATGCCAAAAGAAAGCCCTATCTGTCCTCTAAAAAACAATATTTCTTCTGTTAAGTGTGATCAGTCCACGGGTCATCATTACTTGTGGGATATTATCTGCTCCCCTACAGGAAGTGTAAGAGGATTCACCCAGCAGAGTTGCTATATAGCTCCTCCCCTCTACGTCACCCCCAGTCATTCTCTTGCACCCAGCAACTAGATAGGTCGTGTGAGAGGACTATGGTGATTATACTTAGTTTTATATCTTCAATCAAAAGTTTGTTATTTTAAAATAACACCGGAGTGTGTTATTACCTCTCTGGCAGAGTTTGAGGAAGAATCTACCAGAGTTTTGCTATGATTTTAGCCGGAGTAGTTAAGATCATATTGCTGTTCTCGGCCATCTGAGGAGTGAGGTAAACTTCAGATCAGGGGACAGCAGGCAGATGAATCTGCATAGAGGTATGTAGCAGTTTTTATTTTCTGACAATGGAATTGATGAGAAAATCCTGCCATACCGATATAATGTCATGTATGTATACTTTACACTTCAGTATTCTGGGAGAATGGTACTTCACTAGAATTACACTGTAAGAAAGACATAAAGCTGTTTAATAACTAGAGATTATGTTTAATGTTTTTGCTGGAATGTAAAATCGTTTTCATTTACTGAGGTACTGAGTGAATAAATGTTTGGGCACTATTTTTCCACTTGGCAGTTGCTTAAATCTGTTTTTTTTCTGTCAGTTTCTGTTCTCCCTCACTGCTGTGTGTGTGGGGGAGGGGCGCTTTTACTATGCATCAAATATTTCAGTCAGCATTGACTGAGATAAAAACGTTTATTCTGTAATTTGTTTCCTGCTTTTAGAAATTGTTATCTTTGCTAATGGGATTAAACCTTTGCTAAAGTTGTGTTGTTTAATTGCTGAGGGGAACAATCCTTTGCTAAAACTGTATATTCTGACAAAGATTGATGCTATAACTTAATTATTTTATCTGTTATAATATTTTCTGTGCTTCTTAAAGGCACAGTTCGTTTTCATATTATTTGTAAATTACTTTGAAAAGTATTTTCAAGTTGCTGTTTATTTGCTAGTGTGTTAAACATGTCTGATTCAGAGGAATATCTCTGTGCTATATGTGTTAATGCCAAAGTGGAGCCCAATAGAAATTTATGTACTAAATGTATTGATGCTATTTTAAAAAACAGTCAATCTGTACAAATTGAACATATTTCACCAAACAACGAGGGGAGAGTTATGCCGACTAACTCGCCTCACGTGTCAGTACCTGCATCTCCCGCTCAGGAGGTGCGTGATATTGTAGCGCCGAGTACATCTGGGCGGCCATTACAAATCACATTACAAGATATGGCTACTGTTATGACTGAAGTTTTGGCTAAACTACCAGAACTAAGAGGTAAACGTGATCACTCTGGGGTGAGAACAGAGTGCGCTGATAATGCAAGGGCCATGTCTGATACTGCGTCACAGTTTGCAGAACGTGAAGACGGAGAGCTTCATTCTGTGGGTGACTGTTCTGATCCAAATAAACTGGACTCAGACATTTCAAATTTTAAATTTAAGCTTGAGAACCTCCGTGTGTTACTAGGGGAGGTATTAGCGGCTCTGAATGATTGTAACACAGTTGCAATCCCAGAGAAAATGTGTAGGTTGGATAAATATTTTGCGGTACCGACGAGTACTGACGTTTTTCCTATACCTAAGAGACTTACTGACATTGTTACTAAGGAGTGGGATAGACCCGGTGTGCCTTTCTCACCCCCTCCTATATTCAGAAAGATGTTTCCAATAGACGCCGCCACACGGGACTTATGGCAAATGGTCCCTAAGGTGGAGGGAGCAGTTTCTACTTTAGCTAAGCGTACCACTATCCCAGTGGAGGATAGCTGTGCCTTTTCAGATCCAATGGATAAAAAATTAGAGGGTTACCTTAAGAAAATGTTTGTTCAACAAGGGTTTATATTGCAACCTCTTGCATGTATTGCGCCTGTCACGGCTGCAGCAGCATTTTGGTTTGAGTCTTTGGAAGAGACACTTCAATCATCCACACTAGATGACATCACACACAAACTTAAATTCCTTAAGTTAGCTAATTCATTTATTTCAGATGCCGTAGTACATTTAACTAAACTTGCGGCTAAAAATTCAGGATTCGCCATTCAGGCACGCAGAGCTCTGTGGCTGAAATCCTGGTCAGCTGATGTTACGTCTAAATCTAAATTGCTTAATATTCCTTTCAAAGGGCAGACCTTATTCGGGCCCGGCTTGAAAGAGATTATTGCTGACATTACAGGAGGTAAAGGTCATGCCCTGCCTCAGGACAAGGCCAAAGCCAAGGCTAGACAGTCCAATTTTCGTTCCTTTCGTAATTTCAAAGCAGGAGCAGCATCAACTTCCTCTGCACCAAAACAGGAAGGAGCTGTTGCTCGCTACAGACAAGGCTGGAAACCTAACCAGTCCTGGAACAGGGGCAAACAGGCCAGAAAACCTGCTGCTGCCCCTAAGACAGCATGAATTGAGGGCCCCCGATCCGGGACCGGATCTAGTGGGGGGCAGACTTTCCCTCTTCGCCCAGGCTTGGGCAAGAGATGTTCAGGATCCCTGGGCGTTAGAGATCATATCTCAGGGATACCTTCTGGACTTCAAATCCTCTCCCCCAAGAGGGAGATTTCATCTGTCAAGGTTGTCAACAAACCTAACAAAGAAGGAAGCGTTTCTACGCTGCGTACAAGATCTTTTATTAATGGGAGTGATCCATCCAGTTCCGCGGTTGGAACTAGGACAAGGGTTTTACTCAAATCTGTTTGTAGTTCCCAAAAAAGAGGGAACCTTCAGGCCAATCTTGGATTTAAAGATCCTAAACAAATTCCTAAGAGTTCCATCGTTCAAGATGGAAACTATTCGAACATTTTTGCCCATGATCCAAGAGGGTCAGTACATGACCACAGTGGATTTAAAGGATGCTTACCTTCACATACCGATTCACAAAAGCCATTACCGGTATCTAAGGTTTGCCTTTTTAGACAGGCATTACCAGTTTGTAGCTCTTCCATTCGGACTGGCTACGGCTCCAAGAATCTTCACAAAGGTTCTGGGCACTCTTCTGGCGGTACTAAGACCGCAAGGAATTTCAGTAGCTCCGTACTTAGACGACATACTGATACAAGCTTCAAGCCTTCAAACTGCCAAATCTCATACAGAGATAGTACTGGCATTTCTAAGGTCGCATGGATGGAAAGTGAACGAAAAGAAAAGTTCTCTCTTTCCACTCACAAGAGTTCCCTTCCTGGGGACTCTGATAGATTCTGTAGAAATGAAGATTTACCTGACAGAGGACAGGTTAACAAAACTTCAAAGTGCATGCCGTGTCCTTCATTCTATTCAACACCCGTCAGTAGCTCAATGCATGGAGGTAATTGGACTAATGGTAGCAGCAATGGACATAGTTCCTTTTGCACGCCTACATCTCAGACCACTGCAACTGTGCATGCTAAGTCAGTGGAATGGGGATTACTCAGATTTGTCCCCCACTCTAAATCTGAATCAAGAGACCAGAAATTCTCTTCTATGGTGGCTTTATCGGCCACATCTGGCCAGGGGAATGCCATTCAGCAGGCCAGACTGGTCAATTGTAACAACAGACGCCAGCCTACTAGGTTGGGGCGCTGTCTGGAATTCTCTGAAGGCTCAGGGACTATGGAATCAGGAGGGAGAGTCTTCTTCCAATAAACATTCTGGAATTGAGAGCAGTCCTCAATGCTCTTCTGGCTTGACCCCAGTTAACAACTCAGGGGTTCATCAGGTTCCAGTCGGACAACATCACGACTGTAGCTTATATCAACCATCAGGGAGGGACAAGAAGCTCCCTAGCAATGATGGAAGTATCGAAGATAATTCGCTGGGCAGAGTCTCACTCTTGCCACCTGTCTGCAATCCACATCCCGGGAGTGGAGAACTGGGAGGCGGATTTCTTAAGTCGTCAGACTTTTCATCCGGGGGAGTGGGAACTTCATCCAGAGGTCTTTGCCCAAATACTTCGACGTTGGGGCAAACCAGAGATAGATCTCATGGCGTCTCGACAGAACGCCAAGCTTCCGCGCTACGGGTCCAGATCCAGGGATCCGGGAGCGGTCCTAATAGATGCCTTGACAGCACCATGGACCTTCAGGATGGCTTATGTGTTTCCACCTTTCCCGATGCTTCCTCGATTGATTGCCAGAATCAAACAGGAGAAAGCATCAGTGATTCTAATAGCGCCTGCATGGCCACGCAGGACTTGGTATACAGATCTGGTGGACATGTCATTCTGTCCACCTTGGTCGTTACCTCTGAAACAGGACCTTCTGATTCAGGGTCCTTTCAAACATCAAAATCTAACTTCTCTGAAGCTGACTGCTTGGAAATTGAACGCTTGATCTTATCAAAGCGTGGTTTTTCTGAGTCAGTTATTGATACCTTAATACAGGCTAGGAAGCCTGTTACCAGAAAGATTTACCATAAAATATGGCGTAAATACCTATATTGGTGCGAATCCAAAGGTTACTCTTGGAGTAAGGTTAGGATTCCTAGGATATTGTCTTTTCTACAAGAAGGTTTAGAAAAGGGGTTATCCGCTAGTTCCTTAAAGGGACAGATCTCAGCTCTGTCCATTCTGTTACACAAGCGTCTGTCAGAAGTTCCAGACGTTCAGGCTTTTTGTCAGGCTTTGGCCAGGATTAAACCTGTGTTTAAAGCTGTGGCTCCACCATGGAGTTTAAACCTTGTTCTTAACGTTTTACAGGGTGTTCCGTTTGAACCCCTTCATTCCATTGTTATAAAGTTGTTATCTTGGAAAGTTCTATTTTTAATGGCTATTTCCTCGGCTCGAAGAGTCTCTGAATTATCAGCCTTACATTGTGATTCTCCTTATTTGATTTTTCACTCGGATAAGGTAGTTCTGCGTACTAAACCTGGGTTCTTACCTAAGGTAGTCACTAACAGGAATATCAATCAGGAGATTGTTGTTCCATCCTTGTGCCCAAATCCTTCTTCGAGGAAGGAACGTCTTTTGCACAATCTGGATGTAGTTCGTGCCCTTAAATTTTATTTACAGGCAACTAAAGATTTTCGACAAACGTCTTCCCTGTTTGTCGTTTACTCTGGTCAGAGGAGAGGTCAAAAAGCTTCTGCTACCTCTCTCTCTTTTTGGCTTCGTAGCATAATTCGTTTAGCTTATGAGACTGCTGGACAGCAGCCTCCTGAAAGAATTACAGCTCATTCCACTAGAGCTGTGGCTTCCACTTGGGCCTTTAAGAATGAGGCCTCTGTTGAACAGATTTGCAAGGCTGCAACTTGGTCTTCGCTTCATACTTTTTCCAAATTTTACAAATTTGACACTTTTGCTTCCTCGGAGGCTATTTTTGGGAGAAAGGTTCTTCAGGCAGTGGTTCCTTCTGTATAAAGAGCCTGCCTATCCCTCCCGTCATCCGTGTACTTTTGCTTTGGTATTGGTATCCCAGAAGTAATGATGACCCGTGGACTGATCACACTTAACAGAAGAAAACATAATTTATGCTTACCTGATAAATTCCTTTCTTCTGTAGTGTGATCAGTCCACGGCCCGCCCTGTTTTTTAAGGTAGGTAAATATTTTTTAAATTATACTCCAGTCACCACTACACCCTTGGCTTCTCCTTTCTCGTTGGTCCTTGGTCGAATGACTGGAGGTGACGTAGAGGGGAGGAGCTATATAGCAACTCTGCTGGGTGAAT
>NC_069502.1:147144028-147260352 GCF_027579735.1 Bombina bombina | reverse complement strand
TAGGGGAACAAGGAGTTCCCTGGCGATGGAAGAAGTGACCAAAATCATTCAATGGGCGGAGTCTCACTCCTGCCACCTGTCTGCAATCCACATCCCAGGAGTGGAAAATTGGGAAGCGGATTTTCTGAGTCGTCAGACATTGCATCCGGGGGAGTGGGAACTCCATCCGGAAATCTTTGCCCAAATCACTCAACTGTGGGGCATTCCAGACATGGATCTGATGGGCCTCTCGTCAGAACTTCAAAGTTCCTTGCTACGGGTCCAGATCCAGGGATCCCAAGGCGGCTCTAGTGGATGCACTAGTAGGCACCTTGGACCTTCAAACTAGCTTATGTATTCCCACCGTTTCCTCTCATCCCCAGGCTGGTAGCCAGGATCAATCAGGAGAGGGCGTCGGTGATCTTGATAGCTCCTGCGTGGCCACGCAGGGACTTGGTATGCAGATCTGGTGAATATGTCATCGGCTCCACCATGGAAGCTACCTTTGAGGACGAGACCTTCTTGTTCAAGGTCCGTTCGAACATCCGAATCTGGTCTCACTCCAGCTGACTGCTTGGAGATTGAACGCTTGAATCTTATCGAAGCGAGGGTTCTCAGATTCTGTTATCGATACTCTTGTTCAGGCCAGAAAGCCTGTAACTAGAAAGATTTACCACAAAATTTGGAAAAAATATATCTGTTGGTGTGAATCTAAAGGATTCCCTTGGGACAAGGGTTAAGATTCCTATAGATTCTATCCTTCCTTCAAGAAGGATTGGAAAAAGGATTATCTGCAAGTTCCCTGAAGGGACAGATTTCTGCCTTGTCTGTGTTACTTCACAAAAAGCTGGCAGCTGTGCCAGATGTTCAAGCCTTTGTTCAGGCTCTGGTTAGAATCAAGCCTGTTTACAAACCTTTGACTCCTCCTTGGAGTCTCAACTTAGTTCTTTCAGTTCTTCAGGGGGTTCCGTTTGAACCCTTACATTCCGTTGATATTAAGTTATTATCTTGGAAAGTTTTGTTTTTGGTTGCAATTTCTTCTGCTAGAAGAGTTTCAGAATTATCTGCTCTGCAGTGTTCTCCTCCTTATCTGGTGTTCCATGCAGATAAGGTGGTTTTACGTACTAAACCTGGTTTTCTTCCAAAAGTTGTTTCTAACAAAAACATTAACCAGGAGATTATCGTACCTTCTCTGTGTCCGAAACCAGTTTCAAAGAAGGAACGTTTGTTGCACAATTTGGATGTTGTTCGCGCTCTAAAATTCTATTTAGACGCTACAAAGGATTTTAGACAAGCATTCTTCCTTGTTTGTTGTTTATTCCGGTAAAAGGAGAGGTCAAAAAGCAACTTCTACCTCTCTCTCTTTTTGGATTAAAAGCATCATCAGATTGGCTTACGAGACTGCCGGACGGCGGCCTCCCGAAAGAATCACAGCTCATTCCACTAGGGCTGTGGCTTCCACATGGGCCTTCAAGAACGAGGCTTCTGTTGATCAGATATGTAGGGCAGCGACTTGGTCTTCACTGCACACTTTTACCAAATTTTACAAGTTTGATACTTTTGCTTCTTCTGAGGCTATTTTTGGGAGAAAGGTTTTGCAAGCCGTGGTGCCTTCCATCTAGGTGACCTGATTTGCTCCTTCCCATCATCCGTGTCCTAAAGCTTTGGTATTGGTTCCCACAAGTAAGGATGACGCCGTGGACCGGACACACCTATGTTGGAGAAAACAGAATTTATGTTTACATGATAAATTACTTTCTCCAACGGTGTGTCCGGTCCACGGCCCGCCCTGGTTTTTTAATCAGGTCTGATAATTTATTTTCTTTAACTACAGTCACCACGGTATCATATGGTTTCTCCTATGCAAATATTCCTCCTTAACGTCGGTCGAATGACTGGGGTAGGCGGAGCCTAGGAGGGATCATGTGACCAGCTTTGCTGGGCTCTTTGCCATTTCCTGTTGGGGAAGAGAATATCCCACAAGTAAGGATGACGCCGTGGACCGGACACACCGTTGGAGAAAGTAATTTATCAGGTAAACATAAATTCTGTTTTTGCTATCCTCATTTTAATTTTTACCTAAAGTTGTGATTTCTATCAACATTAGGGAGGAATTATTGTCTTTTACTAAGACTTCTTTGGTAAGATTCTTACATTCTTTGGATATGGTAAGAGTTTTGAAATCTTATGTTGAAGCTATTCAGATTTCAGATAGTCTTCTAGTCTATTTGTTATCTTTTCTGGTGTTAGGAAGGTCAAAAGGCTTCTGCCATTTATTTGGCATCTTGTTTAGACTTTTGATTCATCATGCTTATTTGGAGTCGGGTGGATTCCCGCCTCGGAGGATTATGGCTCATTCTACTAGGTAAGTTTCTACTTCCTGGGCTTTTTAAGAATGAAGCTTCTGTTGATCAGATTTGCAAAGCAATGACTTGGTCTTCTTTGCATACTTTTACTATGTT
This sequence comes from Bombina bombina, assembly GCF_027579735.1. Lineage (NCBI taxonomy): Eukaryota > Metazoa > Chordata > Amphibia > Anura > Bombinatoridae > Bombina > Bombina bombina. The sequence continues at coordinate 147,257,911 of NC_069502.1, read as the reverse complement.
CTACCATTTTGATGTTTTCTCTTCTTTAGAAGCAGTTTTGGTAGAATGGTACTTCAGGCAGCTGTTTCAGTTTGATCCTTCTGCTTATATTTTCAGTTTTTTTCATTATAAAAATTGAAACTTTTTTGATTTGGGTAGTGATTAATTTTTCAGCGGAATTGGCTGTCTTTATTTTATCCCTCCCTCTCTAGTGACTCTTGCGTGGAAGTTCCACATCTTGGGTATTTATTATCCCATACGTCACTAGCTCATGGACTCTTGCTAATTACATGAAAGAAAACATAATTCATGTAAGAACTTACCTGATAAATAAATTTCTTTCATATGAGCAAGAGTCCATGAGGCCCACCCTTTTCTTTCATGTAATTAACAAGAGTCCATGAGCTAGTGACGTATGGGATATACATTCCTACCAGGAGGGGCAAAGTTTCCCAAACCTTAAAATGCCTATAAATACACCCCTCACCACACCCACAAATCAGTTTTACAAACTTTGCCTCCAAGGGAGGTGGTGAAGTAAGTTTGTGCTAGATTCTACGTTGATATGCGCTCCGCAGCAAGTTGGAGCCCGGTTTTCCTCTCAGCGTGCAGTGAATGTCAGAGGGATGTGAGGAGAGTATTGCCTATTGAATGCAGTGATCTCCTTCTACGGGGTCTATTTCATAAGGTTCTCTGTTATCGGTCGTAGAGATTCATCTCTTACCTCCCTTTTCAGATCGACGATATACTCTTATATTTACCATTTCCTCTACTGATTCTCGTTTCAGTACTGGTTTGGCTTTCTACAAACATGTAGATGAGTGTCCTGGGGTAAGTAAGTCTTATTTTCTGTGACACTCTAAGCTATGGTTGGGCACTTTATTTATAAAGTTCTAAATATATGTATTCAAACATTTATTTGCCTTGACTCAGAATGTTCAACTTTCCTTATTTCCAGACAGTCAGTTTCATATTTGGGATTATGCTTTAAATTATCAAAAATTTGACTTTTTTCCCTGTGGGCTGTTAGGCTCGCGGGGGCTGAAAATGCTTCATTTTATTGCGTCATTTTTGGCGCGGACTTTTTTGGCGCAAAAATTCTTTTCCGTTCCGGCGTCATACGTGTCGCCGGAAGTTGCGTCATTTTTGACGTTATTTTGCGCCAAAAATGTCGGCGTTCCGGATGTGGCGTCATTTTTGGCGCCAAAAGCATTTAGGCGCCAAATAATGTGGGCGTCTTATTTGGCGCCAAAAAATATGGGCGTCGCTTTTGTCTCCACATTATTTCAGTCTCATTTTTCATTTGCTTCTGGTTGCTAGAAGCTTGATGTTTGGCATTTTTTTCCCATTCCTGAAACTGTCTTATAAGGAATTTGATCTATTTTGCTTTATATGTTGTTTTTTCTCTTACATATTGCAAGATGTCTCACGTTGCATCTGAGCCAGAAGATACTACAGGAAAACCACTGCCTGCTGGATCTACCAAAGCTAAGTGTATCTGCTGTAAACTTTTGGTAGCTATTCCTCCAGCTGTTGTTTGTAATAATTGTCATGACAAACTTGTTAAAGCAGATAATATTTCCTTTAGTGATGTACCATTACCTGTTGCTGTTCCATCAACATCTAATATTCAGGGTGTACCTGTTAACATAAGAGATTTTGTTTCTAAATCTATTAAGAAGGCTATGTCTGTTATTCCTCCTTCCAGTAAACGTAAAAGGTCTTTTAAAGCTTCTCATGTTTCAGATGACTTTTTAAACGTACATCATCATTCTGTTTCTGATACTGATTTTTCTGGTTCAGAAGGTTCTGTTTCAGAGATTGATACTGATAAATCTTCTTATTTATTTAAAATGGAATTTATTCGTTCTTTGCTTAAAGAAGTCTTAATTGCATTAGAAATAGAGGAGTCTGGTCCTCTTGATACTAAATCTAAACGTTTGAATACGGTTTTTAAACCTCCTGCAGTTATTCCGGAGGTTTTTCCCGTCCCTGATGCTATTTCTGAAGTAATTTCCAGGGAATGGAATAATCTGGGTAATTCATTTACTCCTTCTAAACGGTTTAAGCAATTATATCCTGTGCCATCTGACAGATTAGAGTTTTGGGACAAAATCCCTAAAGTTGATGGGGCTATTTCTACCCTTGCTAAACGTACTACCATTCCTACGTCAGATGGTACCTTCGTTTAAGGATCCTTTAGATAGAAAAATTGAATCTTTTCTAAGAAAAGCTTATCTATGTTCAGGTAATCTTCTTAGACCTGCTATATCATTGGCTGATGTTGCTGCAGCTTCAACTTTTTGGTTGGAAACTCTAGCGCAACAAGTAACAAATCGTGATTCTCATGATATTATTATTCTTCTCCAGCATGCTAATAATTTCATCTGTGATGCCATTTTTGATATTATTAGAGTTGATGTTAGATTTATGTCTCTGGCTATCTTAGCCAGAAGAGCTTTATGGCTTAAGACTTGGAATGCTGATATGGCTTCTAAATCAACTCTACTTTCCATTTCTTTCCAGGGAAACAAATTATTTGGTTCTCAGTTGGATTCTATTATTTCAACTGTTACTGGTGGGAAAGGAACTTTTTTACCACAGGATAAAAAGTCTAAAGGTAAATTAGGTCCGCTAATCGTTTTCGTTCCTTTCGTCATAATAAGGAACGAAAGCCTGATTCTTCCCCTACAGGAACAGTATCAGTTTGGAAACCATCTCCAGTCTGGAATAAATCCAAGCCCTTTAGAAAGCCAAAGCCAGCTCCCAAGTCCACATGAAGGTGCGGCCCTCATTCCAGCTCAGCTGGTAGGGGGCAGATTACGTTTTTTCAAAGAAATTTGGATCAATTCGATTCACAATCTTTGGATTCAGAACATTGTTTCACAAGGGTACAGAATAGGCTTCAAGATAAGGCCTCCTGCAAGAAGATTTTTTCTTTCCCGTGTCCCAATAAATCCAGTGAAGGCTCAAGCATTTCTGAAATGTGTTTCAGATCTAGAGTTGGCTGGAGTAATTGTGCCAGTTCCAGTTCTGGAACAGGGGCTGGGGTTTTACTCAAATCTTTTCATTGTACCAAAGAAGGAGGATTCCTTCAGACCAGTTCTGGATTTAAAAATATTGAATCGTTATGTAAGGATACCAACATTCAAAATGGTAACTATAAAGACTATTCTGCCTTTTGTTCAGCAAGGGCATTATATGTCCACAATAGATTTACAGGATGCATATCTGCATATTCCGATTCATCCAGATCACTATCAGTTTCTGAGATTCTCTTTCCTAGACAAGCATTACCAGTTTGTGGCTCTGCCGTTTGGCCTAGCAACAGCTCCAAGGATTTTTACAAAGGTTCTCGGTGCCCTTCTATATGTAATCAGAGAACAGGGTATTGTGGTATTTCCTTATTTGGACGATATCTTGGTACTTGCTCAGTCTTCACTTTTAGCAGAATCTCATACGAATCAACTTGTATCGTTTCTTCGAGAACGTGGTTGGAGGATTAATTTACCAAAGAGTTCGTTGACTCCTCAGACAAGGGTAACCTTTTTAGGTTTCCAGATAGATTCAGTGTCCATGACTCTGTCGCTGACAGACAAAGGACGTCTGAAATTGGTTTCAGCTTGTCGAAACCTTCAGTCTCAATCATTCCCTTCGGTAGCCTTATGCATGGAAATTCTAGGTCTTATGACTGCTGCATCGGACGCGATCCCCTTTGCTCGTTTTCACATGCGACCTCTTCAGCTCTGTATGCTGAACCAGTGGTGCAGGGATTATACAAAGATATCGCAACTAATATCTTTAAAACCGAATGTACGACACTCTCTGGCGTGGTGGACAGACCACCATCGTTTAGTTCAGGGGGCTTCTTTTGTTCTGCCGACCTGGACTGTGATCTCAACAGATGCAAGTCTGACAGGTTGGGGAGCTGTATGGGGGTCTCTGACAGCACAAGGGGTTTGGAAATCTCAGGAGGCGAGATTACCATTTGATATTTTGGAACTCCGTGCATTCCCAGAGTTCTTCAGTTGGTTTCTTTTGGAGAAGAGACGTTTGTTTTTTTCAGACATTATCACATCTGTGGTGTATGTCAATCATCAGGGTGTGACTATCAGTCTTTAGACTGTGACAAAGTATCTCGGATATTTGCTTGGGCTAAATCCAGCTCCTATCTAAATTCTGGGGTCCTTTTCCCAGGTATAGACGTTTGGGAAGTGGATTATCTCTGTTAATCAAGCTTTACATACGGGAGAATGGTCTTTACCCAGATATGTTTTTCAATTTTTCAGATGTGAGGGCTTCCAGAAATAGATCTGTTGGCCTCTCGTCTTAACAAGGAATTTCCCAGGGGCCTATTTCAGGTCCGGGGATCCTCAGGCGGAAGTAGCATATGCATTGACACTTCCTTGGAATTATCATTATGTCTATATCTTCCGCCTCTAGTTCTTCAAAAATTCTAATGGAGCGTTCGTTTGTACTGCTGGTGGTTCCAGCATGGCCTCACAGGTTTTGGTATGCGGATCTCATTCGGATGTCCAGTTGCCAACCTTGGACATTTCCGTTAAGACCAGACCTTTTATCTCAAGGCCCATTTTTCCATCAGGATCTCAAATCATTTAATTTGAAGATATGGAGATTGAACGTTTGATTCTTAGTCATAGAGGTTTCTCTGACTCAGTGATTAATACTATGTTACAGGTTTGTAAATCTGTCTCTAGAAAGATTTATTATCGAGTTTGGAAGACTTTCATTTCTTGGTGTTCTTCTCATAAATTCTTTTGGCATTCTTTTAGAATTCCTAGAATTTTACAATTTTTCAGGTTGGTTTTGTCTGCAAGTTATTTGAAAGGAAAAATCTCTACTCTTTCTGTTCTTTTTCACAGAAAGATTGCTATTCATTCTGATATTCATTGTTTTGTACAGGCTTTGGTTTGTATCAAGCCTGTCATTAAGTCAATATCTCCTTGGAGTCTCAATTTGGTACTGAGGGCTTTACAGGCTCCTCCGTTTGAACCTTTGCGTTCTCTGGAAATTAAAATTACTTTCTTGGAAAGTATTGTTCCTTTTGGTTATCTCTTCTGCTAGAAGAGTTTCTGAGTTTTCTGCTCTTTCTTGTGGATCTCCTTTTCTGATTTTTCATCAGGGTAAGGCAGTGTTTCTTCCTGTTATTCATTATTTTGTTCAGGCTTTGGTTCTTATCAAACCTGTCATTAAGCCAATTTCTCCTCCTTGGAGTTTTAATTTGGTTCTAAAGGCTTTACAGGCTCTTCTATTTGAGCATATGTTTTCTCTAGACATTATTTACTTTCATGGAAAGTATTGTTCTTTTTAGACATCTCTTCAGCTAGAACAATTTTTAATTATCTGTTCTTTCTTGTGAGTCTCCTTTTTCTGATTTTTTCATCAGGATAAGGTGGTTTTTGCTATCCTCATTTTAATTTTTACCTAAAGTTGTGATTTCTATCAACATTAGGGAGGAATTATTGTCTTTTACTAAGACTTCTTTGGTAAGATTCTTACATTCTTTGGATATGGTAAGAGTTTTGAAATCTTATGTTGAAGCTATTCAGATTTCAGATAGTCTTCTAGTCTATTTGTTATCTTTTCTGGTGTTAGGAAGGTCAAAAGGCTTCTGCCATTTATTTGGCATCTTGTTTAGACTTTTGATTCATCATGCTTATTTGGAGTCGGGTGGATTCCCGCCTCGGAGGATTATGGCTCATTCTACTAGGTAAGTTTCTACTTCCTGGGCTTTTTAAGAATGAAGCTTCTGTTGATCAGATTTGCAAAGCAATGACTTGGTCTTCTTTGCATACTTTTACTATGTTCTACCATTTTGATGTTTTCTCTTCTTTAGAAGCAGTTTTGGTAGAATGGTACTTCAGGCAGCTGTTTCAGTTTGATCCTTCTGCTTATATTTTCAGTTTTTTTCATTATAAAAATTGAAACTTTTTTGATTTGGGTAGTGGATTAATTTTTCAGCGGAATTGGCTGTCTTTATTTTATCCCTCCCTCTCTAGTGACTCTTGCGTGGAAGTTCCACATCTTGGGTATTTATTATCCCATACGTCACTAGCTCATGGACTCTTGCTAATTACATGAAAGAAAACATAATTCATGTAAGAACTTACCTGATAAATAAATTTCTTTCATATGAGCAAGAGTCCATGAGGCCCACCCTTTTTTGTGGTGGTTATGATTTTTTGTATAAAGCACAATTATTCCAATTCCTTATTTTTTTGATGCTTTCGCTCCTTTTTTATCACCCCACTTCTTGGCTATTCGTTAAACTGAATTGTGGGTGTGGTGAGGGGTGTATTTATAGGCATTTTAAGGTTTGGGAAACTTTGCCCCTCCTGGTAGGAATGTATATCCCATACGTCACTAGCTCATGGACTCTTGCTAATATGAAAGAAATGAATTTATCAGGTAAGTTCTTACATAAATTATGTTTTTTAAGGCTACGACTTGGTCGTCGCTTCATGCCTTTTCAAAATTTTATAAATTTGATACTTTTGCTTCTTCAGAGGCTATTTTTGGGAGAAAGGTTTTGCAAGCAGTGGTGCCTTCTGTTTAGGTTCCTGTCTTGTCCCTCCCTTCATCCGTGTCCTAAAGCTTTGGTATTGGTATCCCACAAGTTAGGATGAATCCGTGGACTTGGTACATCATGCAAAAGAAAACAAAATTTATGCTTACCTGATAAATTTCTTTCTTTTGCGATGTACCGAGTCCACGGCCCGCCCTGTCTATTCGACAGATAGTATTTTTTATATAAACTTCAGTCACCTCTGCACCTTATAGTTTCTCCTTTTCTTCCTTGGCCTTCGGTCGAATGACTGGGGGGTGGAGTTAAGGGGGGAGCTATATAGACAGCTCTGCTGTGGTGCTCTCTATGCTACTTCCTGTCAGGAAGGACAATATCCCACAAGTTAGGATGAATCCGTGGACTTGGTACATCGCAAAAGAAAGACATTTATCAGGTAAGCATCTTTTTTTTTTATTTTTTAAATCTTAATTTAGACATACTCGGGTATTGGCTACTCTACTATGTCCTCCAATCCAAATTTTCTGTTGCTCAGTTTAGGTAACTCCATATACGTGCTGTTTTACTGGAAAACAGTTATTTTGAAGGATAAAAAAAATGTTGGAAGAGAGGGGAGAAGTGTGTATCTGTCATGTTCCGGTGTACATGCGCTCAGGACACAGACCCTCAGGGCAGTGGTAGGGATTTGAAGACACCGACCCCTGACCCGGGGAAGAGTATCCTGGACGTGGATAGATTATATTCTGTGATTCATAGTTGCTAGAAGTTATTGTAGAATAAATGGAGAGTGCAACATTTGTATACAATATATTCTGACTTCACTGTGACTTATAGTTAATAGGGGTAGCTGCAGGATTCAATGATAGAAAAATATAGCAATGTGGAATGTTCAGGCTTCAGAGTAAACTGGTAAAAGATTGACACTTAAATGCAAACTAAGGTTTGTTGCAGGTTCACAGTACATATTATATAGAGCTGTATGTCAGTAATAATCAGAGCAGCACAGGTGATAGTCAAGTTGCTAGTTTAAAGGCATCATTTACTGTTTGTGCATATATTGGAGAATCACATGAAGGCTTTTAACTGAACACATAGATGCAGAGTTCTGAATATGTTAACATATTTGTAGAAGGATATTTCAGCTATGACAACTTGTTGCAGAGAATAGTTATAAAGTTCTGAGTAAGATTCTGTTCTTATAATTAGAGAGTGATGATAACCAAAAGTATGTTTGATTTATAATAAAGTTCAGAGTTTAAGTAGCAGTGTCCTGGTAACAAAATGGAATTATTTGGATACTTGCGATTTGATGATTTTAGGCAGAGGAAATAGGAAAAAACTGAAGCTTGAAGATGTTGGTAGGATTCATGCAGGATCAACCACAGACCTCAGTTGTTTTCAGGAACACAACTTCAACGTTAATGCAAAGCACATTACACCTGAGAAGGCTTAAAAAGAGGCTGAGGGAATCAGGTGCATGAATGATTAATCAGGCAGGCAAGCTGAATGTAAATACTGCCCAAAACAGCATGAGTGTCAGAATCAGGAAAGGCAGTCTTAAAGGGATAGTGATATTAGGCTGAGATATGTTACAGAACCCCCTCCTTAAAGGCGACCTCCGGGCGCCGAATGCAATCCAAAAGGAGAGAGAACAAAAATGATATGAAGAGCCGGTAGTAGGTGTATGGAGGTAGTGAGTCCAATCGGAAATCAAGAAAGGTGATTTGGAGATCTCTTGAAAAAGTAAAATGACAAAGCAAAGGCCATGGAATTCAGGTATCAAAAGATCTTGACAATGATGAGAGTAAAACTTGAAGTCATCTTTCTTATAGTCATTGTGAGAATGCATGAACGTGACATACAATGAGCTTCCTACAACAGAATCATCCTGAGAGTTGATAGGCGGATGTACTTCATGATAGATGACCATGTACACAGCCAAGGAAAAGGCACCCAGTCCTAGACATATGAATAGGCTTTTCTCAACTTCAGAAATAGAGATGCAGCATTCTGGATTGATAACCAGATTAACCACCTTTGGGTCAGAGATTTAAGTATCCTCAGAATTAACCTCTTGGCTGAGGATTAGATATACTCCAAAAGAAAAAGCTATAGCCACTTCTAACCCAATAGCAGGGCTTTCTTCAAAGTAGGAGATAGGAATGTAGAGAGCAAGAGTTGACCAGTTCTTGCCTTCTTCTGGTTCAATATCAAATGTGTCTTTACTGGATTCAGAATCAAGAGTGTCCTCACTAGGATCAGGTATATGAATGCCCACACCAGGGCAAGGTTCATGAATACCCACATCTGGGCAAGGTTTAGGAATATCCTCAGTAGGATCAGGTGAAGGAATGCCCATGCCAGGGCAAGGTTCAGAAGTACCCACATCTGGGCAAGGTTCAGGAATATCCACATCTGGGCAAGGTTCAGGAGTATCCTCAGTAGGATCGGGTGAAGGAATGCCCATGCCAGGGCAAGGTTCAACTATAGAAAAAGAAAAGGAACCCACTTTAGAGCCAGGAACCATACTCTCTTCTGAGCAGAGGGCAAGGCTTTCTTCAGGGTTCACAAACGAAGAATTTACAAGATCCACTTTAGAGCCAAGAACCATACTCGCTTCTGAGCAGAGGGCATGGCTATCTTCATGATCAAGCATTATTACACCCATCTCTGGGTTAAACAAAGGAATACCCATACCAGGGTCAAAAACAGGAGAGTCCATATTGATGCCAGGTTTAGTAGTATCATCATGGAAAACAGGGAGAGGAATAGCCACTGGGGAATCTTCTTGAAGAACTTTTGTACAAGTTTCAGGGTCAAGTACGTCCACTTGCGAACTAGGTTCAATGTTGTCCTCACAGGGTTCAGTATCAGGAATTCCTGTACAGGGAACAGATGTAGTAGAAAATGTAGGTTGATGCGCAGTATCTCCCAAGGAAAACATTTTCTTAGATGCAGTAACAGAAGAATTTTGAAAAGGTTGAGTGCACTTAAATATGCCACTCTCAGGTAGATGCGGAGGAATTGTGATACAAGATTCTGACATGTTTTCTGGGGTTCAGCAGGCATACTTATTTTAGTTTGAATTACAGGGTTAAATTCTCCAGGGACTACCTCTGGAAAACTGAAAGGTTGTATATCTGAAACAAAATTATCTTTTGCTTCTAGCACAGGGTTTACAGACATTGAGGCAGCATGAGAGGGATGTAAGGAATCAGTAGTTGAAAGCAGTGTTTGTAATTGTAGAGTTTGAGAAGATAAACCATTAAGTGCTTCAACAACAGACTGATGGCGACTAGAGACAACATCCAGCTTGGTGTGGAGTGTATCATGAGGCAATAGAGGATCTGGCACAACAGAAAATGAAACCGGAGATTCAGGCTGAGTTTCCTCTTTATGCTTCTGATTTTCTGTAGGCAGAAAGATTTTTTTCTTCTTTTTTTTTTTTTTTTTTTTAGAGAGCTTAGATAACTGATATTTCTTCCCAATATGAGGCTTCTTAGGGTGGTGCCACTGTGGCCTGGAGTACCTTATATCAGGTTGAGAACAGAAATCCTCTTCATCACTGGATGCATAATTCTGAAGTAATAAATCATCATAGTAGTTGAGGGGACCATTTCTCCAAACAGCAGTCTGTAAACCAGATGTCTCTTCTTCCAGCTCTGGATCTGTCCAATCTACAGAATCCATGGGAATATCAGAAATAGGAAGATCAGTATTTCCATGAGAGGTTTCATGATGGGAGCTGTCTGTATCATCTATATTGTAAAATATAGCTACCAAGGATGTCATTATAGCCAATAGGTTGAGGTTTTGTCTGAGTTTGTGGCCAATTAAAGTTGCGCTCATACCAGTCTAGTGCCAGTTCAGCTGGGTCTGTGAAGTCATCCTCCTCATTGACATATTCAAACTCAGAGTCCGTATCACCAGGATGGGAATCACAAACAGGAGTAAATGGTATTCTGGAACAGTAGTCCTGTCTCTTTAAATCTTTAAAGGTCTGATTTTTTTTTTCTGCTGAATCTGAATACATCCTCGTCATTTACATAGTCAGACTCAGTTTCACCAAAATGGAAGTCACGGACATAAGTAGATGAAATACTAGAAAAGTGGTTCTGTCTCTTTAAATCTTTAAAGATCTGATTTTTTTCTGCTGAATCTATGGATACATTCTCTTCATTTTCATAGTCAGATTCAGAATCAGTTTCACCAAATTGGAAGTCACAGACATGAGAAGATGAAATTCTAGAAAAGTGGTTCTGTCTCTTTAAATCTTTTAAAGATCTGATTTTTTTCTGCTGAATCTATGGATACATCCTCTTCATTTTCATAGTCAGATTCAGGATCAGTTTCACCAAAATGGTAACCACGAACTTGAGTAGAGGATAGTCTAAAATGGGAGTACTGTGTCTTTAAATTTTTAAAAGTATGAAAATCTTCTGTTTTTCCTTTAGGGATAGCTTGGGTCTGAGGTTGTAATTTTTTATTTTCCTTTGAGGGTCGGTGCATCCACTACCACTGCGGATCCCTTTTTTAGGCATTAACTTTCTGTCATGTTCCGGTGTACATGCGCTCAGGACACAGACCCTCAGGGCAGTGGAAGGGATTTGAAGACACCGACCCCTGACCCGGGGAAGAGTATCCTGGACGTGGATAGATGGTATTCATAGTTGCTAGAAGTTATTGTAGAATAAATGGAGAGTGCAACATTTGTATACAATATATTCTGACTTCACTGTGACTTATAGTTAATAGGAGTAGCTGCAGGATTCAATGAGAGAAAAATATAGCAATGTGGAATGTTCAGGCTTCAGAGTAAACTGGTAAAAGATTGACACTTACACCCTTTCACAGTAGATAATATTATATAGAGCTGTATGTCAGAATTAAACAGAGCAGCACAGGTGATAGTCAAGTTGCAAGTTTAAAGGCATCAATTACTGTTTGTGCATATATTGGAGAATCACATGAAAGCTTTTAACTGAACACATAGATGCAGAGTTCTGAATATGTTAACATATTTGTAGAATGATATTTCAGCTATGACAACTTGTTGCAGAGTATAGTTATAAAGTTCTGAGTAAGATGCTGTTCTTATAATTAGAGAGTGATGATAACCAAAAGTATGCTTGATTTATAATATAGTTCAGAGTTTAAGTAGCAGTGTCCAGGTAACAAAATGGAATTATTTGGATACTTGTGATTTGATGATTTTAGGCAGAGGAAATAGGAAAAACTGAAGCTTGAAGATGTTGGTAGGATTCATGCAGGATCAACCACAGACCTCAGTTGTTTTCAGGAACACAAATTCAAAGTTAATGCAAAGCACATTAGACCTGAGAAGGCTTAAAAAGAGGCTGAGGTAATCAGGTGCATTAATGATTAATCAGGCAGGCAAGCTGAATCTAAATACTGCCCAAAACAGCATGAGTGTCAGAATCAGGAAAGGCAGTCTTAAAGGGATAGTGAAATTAGGCTGAGATATGTTACAGTATTGAAGTAACATTTCAAAAAGCATTGATTTTGACAGAGAACAACCACAAAAACAGTTGAAATCTTGCCTATATGTCCTTCTGAAGTATAAGCTTATTTAATAGGAGATAGCAGCCTTTTGTAAATCCAAGCCATTCTGAGTTGTCCATGATCTGAATGAACCAATCTTTCTATAAAGAATTGTAAATTACTCCTGAACCTGCTACTTCTTGACAGATAAACTCCTATAAATCTCTAGATAGTAAATTTTAAATACAGGACTTTTACAGAAGGCAAAATTACAAATTAAAGGGATATGAATCCCAAATTTTACTTTCAAGATTCAGATAGGGCATGCAGTTTTAAGAAACTTTCTAATTAACTCATATTATCAATTTTGCTTTGTTTTCTTGGTATCTTTATTTGAAAAGTAGGAATGTAAGCTTAGGCGCCGGCCCATTTTTTTGTTCAGCCACTGGGTCGCACTTTCTGATTGGTGACTAAATGTAGCCACCAATCAGCAAGCGCTACCCAGGTACTGAACCAAAAATGAGCCAGCTCCTAAGCTTACTACAGTCCTGCTTTTCAAATAAAGATACCAAGAGAACAAAGAAAAATTAATAATATGAGTCAATTAGAAAGTTGCTTAAAATTGCATGCTCTATCTAAATCTTGAAAGAAAAAATTGGGTTTCATATCCCTTTAATGATTTACAAACCTACAGGAATATCTCTGATCTTTTAATTTATTGTGTTTGCAAAAATGTTTGATAGATATTAAGAATATATGGAATATTTCCTTGTACCTTACTGCATTAATGCTGGTGTTATATAAATAAAATATTACTAATAAAAAAAAAAAATTCTACTGGAATAATAAAATATAACAGTGTAAAATGTCCTCATTCTGTTATAATGGTAAAAAAAAACACTTGTGCAGATTGTGTGTCTCTCTCTGTAACCCATGGGTTTTATATTCTGTTTATGCTGTGGTTGCCTCTGACAGAATTTTGCTTCTGAGCGCATGGAATGGCCAAAACATTACGCCTGTGACAAGCTGCTAGCACTGCTTACACACTATGACATGAATGAGAGAAAGGCTGGCAGGGAATCGTCCACACAGCTGCAGCCGATACGGTAATATAATCAGTGTCGTTAAAATTCATTTCATGTTTCTGCTTCATCTAGAAATTATATCATTTCCACTACTCCATGCAATTTAACATTCAATGTCTGGTAGCAGGCTGCACTGAGAATGCCAGGAATACTGATTTTTGTTGGATTAGCTGCAAATAAACAGTCTTTTTAAAATTGTGTTTCTTCTGCAATGCTCATCTTCTGGACGCTTGCTTACCCAAATATTTTTTTCTGTGTTACAGGTTGTATCAATACTGCAGTTTACATTGCGTTTATTCACAAAGCAGATTTAAATAATATATATATATTACACTTATTTCTTTCATGTAAATGGCAAGAGTCCATGAGCTAGTGACGTATGGCATATACATACCTATCAGGAGGGGCCAAAGTTTCCCAAACCTCAAAATGCCTATAAATACACCTCCCACCACACTCACACCTTAGTTTTACAAACTTTGCCTTTGTCTTTTTTCCAATTTGACTTGTTTTTCCTTAATTTCGCGGGCAAATCTAGGCTTGCGAGGGCGCAAAATGCTGTCATTGCATCATTTTTGTTGCGAATATTTTTTTGCAGCGAATTTGCATCTATAGTGTAGCAAGTTTGTAATTTTCTGCGTCTTTATTGACGTTAGGTTGTTTAGCCCAAAGGTGCCCTTGTTATGATGCGAGTTGCTTCATTTCCGGATGTTGGTTGTGCCAAAAACGTTTTTAACTTCACTTTGCATCGTGCGTCATACTTAGCGCCAAATATTTTTTTTATTGCATTACCCCACTTCCTTTATGTTCCTTGCTCTCTTTATACTCTAGTGGGCTAATGCTGTTTGCTTCTTTCCAGGGTAATAATTTATTTGGTTCTCAGTTGGATTCTGTTATTTCCACTATCACTGAGGGGAAGGGAGTTTTTTTGCCCCAAGATTAATAATATAAGGGTAAATCTAAAGCTTCTAATAATTTTCGTTCCTTTTGTCAAAATAGAGAACAGAAAACAACTCCTTCCCCTAAGGATTTTGGTTCCTTGAAAGCCATCTTCAAGTTGGAATAAATCCAAGCCTTATAAGAAATCAAAGCCAGCTCCCAAGACTGCATGAAGGTGCAGCCCTCAAACCAGTTCAACTGGTGGGGGGGCAGATTGAAATTATTTCAAAACATTTGGGCAGATTCTGTTCAGAAACCGTGGATTCAGAGCATTGTCTCTCAATGGTATCAAATAGGTTTCAGAATGAGACCTCATGTGAGAAGATTCTTTCTCTCTCACGTTCCAACAAATCCTGTGACAGCTCAGGCTTTTATGAAGTGTGGTTCAGGTCTGGAGCTTTCAGGGGTGATTATACCAGTTCTGCTTCAGGAACAGGGTCTGGGTTTTAATTCAAATCTATTCATTGTCCCAAAGAGAGAAAATTAATTCAGACCAGTTCTGGATCTGAAGTTTTTTAATCGTTTTGTAAGGGTCCCAACTTTCAAGATGGTGACTATAAGGACTATTCTGCTTTTTGTTAAGCAAGGTCATTAAATGTCCACAATAGACTTACAGGACGCCTATCTTCACATTCCGATTCATCCAGATCACTATCGGTTTCTAAGATTCTCCTTTCTAGACAAGCATGACCAATTTGTCGCTCTTCCATTTGGCTTAGCGATAGCTCCAATAATCATTTCGAAGGTTCTCGGTGCCCTTCTATCTGTAATCAGAGAACAGGGTATTGCGGTGTTTCCTTATTTGGACGATATCTTGGTACTGGCTCAATCTTTTCATTTAGCAGAATCTCATTCGAATCGACTAGTGTTGTTTCTTTTACAAGATACGATGAGTCCACGGATTTCATCCTTACTTGTGGGATATCCCCTCCTGGTCAGCAGGAGGAGGCAAAGAGCACCACAGCAAAGCTGTATATATAGCTCCTCCCTTCCCTCCCACCCCAGCCATTCTCTTTGCCTGTGTTAGTGATAGGAAGAGCTAAAGTGAGGTGTTAGTTTAGGTTCTTCAATCAAGAGTTTATTATTTATAAAGTGGTGCCGCTGAGTGCTACTTTGTACTAGGGTGTAGCCTTGACCAGATCAGTCTCTTCAGTAAAAAGAGAAGCATTTGGTGGCTTTAAAGCAATGGGAACTTGTGGGACATAATTCTCACTGCGCCTCCCATTCTGTGATGCTGCCCTTTCGGTGATGGCCTAAGCTGCATTTAACTCAGGCTTCATCTTTTTGCAGGACTACAGGAGGGACCCAATGGACCCCTGAACCCTGTTGTGGCTGTCATGCTGTCGGGCAGCATAAAAGCTAAGTGCAGACTTTATTTCTCTACGGGACAGTGGGGTGTTCTGCACTTCTAGGGGAATCAGGGGCTTTGTCTGTGAAGAGCTTTTTTCCCTGGCAACGCTTAGTGGATGGGCCATGCTTGTAGCCTACGGCCACACCACCCTGAATGCGCCCAATCTCGTCTGATCTCGGAAGCTAAGCAGGGTCGGGCCTGGTTAGTACTTGGATGGGGGGCTCCTCACAAGGGGAGAGGGCACCGTCAGTGACAGCGACTTTACTACAGGGAGAATTCCCTCAGTAGCAAGCAGCCATTACAGACAAAGTTCAGTAGGACTTGCAAGCTGGCGAATGTTATCTAATTTGTAATGTGACCCAATGATTAAGAAGACTGCCGTGTGTGTGTTTCTTTTCTCGCACTGGTGTTGAACTACTGTGCGGTGACATACTTGGTTTATAGTTTGATTTATTTTCTCCCGGTGTCATAATGGCGACCGGGAGTTCGAGTTAGGTGACGCCCACGATAGGCGGAGTTGTATACTTTTCCCCCATACAAGGCACATTCAATCGGAGTGCCGAGGGATGAAGTGCAGGTATGCCCACGATGAGCGGAGTTGTCTTCCCGCCGTTGGATGGGCTCTTTCCCCCTTACTAGGCACATTCAATCAGGTGTGCCGGGGGATGAGGTGCAGGTATGCCCAAGAAGGGCGGAGCTCTGTAGTGGCACTCTCCCTCCGTTCCGGTATGCACTTAAAGACTTTAGATTCAGAGTGTAATTGTACCGGAGGGAGAGTTTGTGCTGCAAGTGTTCACACACAATTTAATACTGTCGAGTCTGCCTGTTATACTTTTCTTCTGTTAAGTGTGATCAGTCCACGGGTCATCATTACTTGTGGGATATTAACTGCTCCCCTACAGGAAGTGCAAGAGGATTCACCCAGCAGAGTTGCTATATAGCTCCTCCCCTCTACGTCACCTCCAGTCATTCTCTTGCACCCAACGACTAGATAGGATGTGTGAGAGGACTATGGTGATATATTTAGTTTTTATATCTTCAATCAAAAGTTTGTTATTTTATAATAGCACCGGAGTGTGTTATTCCTTCTCTGGTAGAATTTGAAGAAGAATCTACCTGAGTTTTTCTATGATTTTAGCCGTAGTAGTTAAGATCATATTGCTGTTTCTCGGCCATCTGAGGAGAGGTAAACTTCAGATCAGGGGACAGCAGGCAGATTAATCTGCAAAGAGGTATGTAGCAGTTTATTATTTTCTGACATGGAATTGATGAGAAAATCCTGCCATACCGTTATAATGTAAACTCAGCCTTGAATGCAGTAGATGTAGCTGATATCAGGCTGTCATGTATGTATATTTTACACTTCAGTTTTCTGGGAAATGGTACTTCTCTGGCTTTTAAACTGTATACATAGACTTAACCTATTTTGCAGGGACTTGCAATAGGTTTTAAATGACAATTAATTATTGAGGTAAAACGTTTTTTTGCTGGCATGTAAAAACGTTTTTTTCTCTGAGGTACTGGATGAAAAAATGTTTTGGGCACTTTTTTTCCACTTGGCAATAGTTTTGATTTAAATTAGAGCAGTTCACTGATCCCTCTCACTGTTATGTGTGTGGGGGAGGGGCCATTTTGGTGCTTTCACTATGCATCAGAAAAACTCAGTCAGAGGTTCATTTTCTTCCTGCATGATCCGGTTCATCTCTACAGAGTTCAGGGATCTCAAGAGTCTTTTTTGAGGGAAGTAATCATTCACAGCAGAGCTGTGCTGATTGTATTGACTGTGATATAAAAAACGTTTATTTGTGTATTTTTTTTCTGCTGCCTGGGTTAGTTATCATTTGCTGAGGGGAACAATCCTTTGCTAAAACTGTATATTCTGACAAAGATTGATGCTATAACTTAATTATTTTATCTGTTATAATATTTTCTGTGCTTCTTAAAGGCACAGTTCGTTTTCATATTATTTGTAAATTACTTTGAAAAGTATTTCCAAGTTGCTGTTTATTTGCTAGTGTGTTAAACATGTCTGATTCAGAGGAATATCTCTGTGCTATATGTGTTAATGCCAAAGTGGAGCCCAATAGAAATTTATGTACTAAATGTATTGATGCTACTTTAAAAAATAGTCAATCTGTACAAATTGAACATATTTCACCAAAAACAACGAGGGGAGAGTTATGCCGACTAACTCGCCTCACGTGTCAGTACCTGCATCTCCCGCTCAGGAGGTGCGTGATATTGTAGCGCCGAGTGCATCTGGGCGGCCATTACAAATCACATTACAAGATATGGCTACTGTTATGACTGAAGTTTTGGCTAAACTACCAGAACTAAGAGGTAAACGTGATCACTCTGGGATGAGAACAGAGTGCGCTGATAATGCAAGGGCCATGTCTGATACTGCGTCACAGTTTGCAGAACGTGAAGACGGAGAGCTTCATTCTGTGGGTGACGGTTCTGATCCAAATAAACTGGACTCAGACATTTTAAATTTAAGCTTGAGAACCTCCGTGTGTTACTAGGGGAGGTATTAGCGGCTCTGAATGATTGTAACACAGTTGCAATCCCAGAAAAAATGTGTAGGTTGGATAAATATTTTGCGGTACCGACGAGTACTGACGTTTTTCCTATACCTAAGAGACTTACTGACATTGTTACTAAGGAGTGGGATAGACCCGGTGTGCCTTTCTCACCCCCTCCTATATTCAGAAAAATGTTTCCAATAGACGCCGCCACACGGGACTTATGGCAAATGGTCCCTAAGGTGGAGGGAGCAGTTTCTACTTTAGCTAAGCGTACCACTATCCCAGTGGAGGATAGCTGTGCTTTTTCAGATCCAATGGATAAAAAATTAGAGGGTTACCTTAAGAAAATGTTTGTTCAACAAGGGTTTATATTGCAACCTCTTGCATGTATTGCGCCTGTCACGGCTGCAGCAGCATTTTGGTTTGAGTCTCTGGAAGAGACACTTCAATCATCCACACTAGATGACATCACACACAAACTTAAATTCCTTAAGTTAGCTAATTCATTTATTTCAGATGCCGTAGTACATTTAACTAAACTTGCGGCTAAAAATTCAGGATTCGCCATTCAGGCACGCAGAGCTCTGTGGCTAAAATCCTGGTCAGCTGATGTTACGTCTAAATCTAAATTGCTTAATATTCCTTTCAAAGGGCAGACCTTATTCGGGCCCGGCTTGAAAGAGATTATTGATGACATTACAGGAGGTAAAGGTCATGCCCTGCCTCAGGACAAGGCCAAAGCCAAGGCTAGACAGTCCAATTTTCGTTCCTTTCGTAATTTCAAAGCAGGAGCAGCATCAACTTCCTCTGCACCAAAACAGGAAGGAGCTGTTGCTCGCTACAGACAAGGCTGGAAACCTAACCAGTCCTGGAACAGGGGCAAACAGGCCAGAAAACCTGCTGCTGCCCCTAAGACAGCATGAATTGAGGGCCCCCGATCCGGGACCGGATCTAGTGGGGGGCAGACTTTCCCTCTTCGCCCAGGCTTGGGCAAGAGATGTTCAGGATCCCTGGGCGTTAGAGATCATATCTCAGGGATACCTTCTGGACTTCAAATCCTCTCCCCCAAGAGGGAGATTTCATCTGTCAAGGTTGTCAACAAACCTAACAAAGAAGGAAGCGTTTCTACGCTGCGTACAAGATCTTTTATTAATGGGAGTGATCCATCCAGTTCCGCGGTTGGAACAAGGACAAGGGTTTTACTCAAATCTGTTTGTAGTTCCCAAAAAGAGGGAACCTTCAGGCCAATCTTGGATTTAAAGATCCTAAACAAATTCCTAAGAGTTCCATCGTTCAAGATGGAAACTATTCGAACAATTTTGCCCATGATCCAAGAGGGTCAGTACTTGACCACAGTGGATTTAAAGGATGCTTACCTTCACATACCGATTCACAGAAGTCATTACCGGTATCTAAGGTTTGCCTTTTTAGACAGGCATTACCAGTTTGTAGCTCTTCCATTCGGACTGGCTACGGCTCCAAGAATCTTCACAAAGGTTCTGGGCACTCTTCTGGCGGTACTAAGACCGCGAGGAATTTCAGTAGCTCCGTACTTAGACGACATACTGATACAAGCTTCAAGCTTTCAAACTGCCAAATCTCATACAGAGATAGTACTGGCATTTCTAAGGTCGCATGGATGGAAAGTGAACGAAGAGAAAAGTTCTCTCTTTCCACTCACAAGAGTTCCCTTCCTGGGGACTCTGATAGATTCTGTAGAAATGAAGATTTACCTGACAGAGGACAGGTTAACAAAACTTCAAAATGCATGCCGTGTCCTTCATTCCATTCAAGAGACCAGAAATTCTCTTCTATGGTGGCTTTATCGGCCACATCTGTCCAGGGGAATGCCATTCAGCAGGCCAGACTGGTCAATTGTAACAACAGACGCCAGCCTACTAGGTTGGGGCGCTGTCTGGAATTCTCTGAAGGCTCAGGGACTATGGAATCAGGAGGAGAGTCTTCTTCCAATAAACATTTTGGAATTGAGAGCAGTCCTCAATGCTCTTCTGGCTTGGCCCCAGTTAGCAACTCGGGGGTTCATCAGGTTCCAGTCGGACAACATCACGACTGTAGCTTATATCAACCATCAGGGAGGGACAAGAAGCTCCCTAGCAATGATGGAAGTATCGAAGATAATTCGCTGGGCAGAGTCTCACTCTTGCCACCTGTCTGCAATCCACATCCCGGGAGTGGAGAACTGGGAGGCGGATTTCTTAAGTCGTCAGACTTTTCATCCGGGGGAGTGGGAACTTCATCCAGAGGTCTTTGCCCAAATACTTCCACGTTGGGGCAAACCAGAGATAGATCTCATGGCGTCTCGACAGAACGCCAAGCTTCCGCGCTACGGGTCCAGATCCAGGGATCCGGGAGAGGTCCTGATAGATGCCTTGACAGCACCATGGACCTTCAGGATGGCTTATGTGTTTCCACCTTTCCCGATGCTTCCTCGATTGATTGCCAGAATCAAACAGGAGAAAGCATCAGTGATTCTAATAGCGCCTGCATGGCCACGCAGGACTTGGTATACAGATCTGGTGGACATGTCATTCTGTCCACCTTGGTCGTTACCTCTGAAACAGGACCTTCTGATTCAGGGTCCTTTCAAACATCAAAATCTAACTTCTCTGAAGCTGACTGCTTGGAAATTGAACGTTATTGATACCTTAATACAGGCTAGGAAGCCTGTCACCAGAAAGATTTACCATAAAATATGGCGTAAATACCTATATTGGTGCGAATCCAAAGGTTACTCTTGGAGTAAGGTTAGGATTCCTAGGATATTGTCTTTTCTACAAGAAGGTTTAGAAAAGGGGTTATCCGCTAGTTCCTTAAAGGGACAGATCTCAGCTCTGTCCATTCTGTTACACAAGCGTCTGTCAGAAGTTCCAGACGTTCAGGCTTTTTGTCAGGCTTTGGCCAGGATTAAGCCTGTGTTTAAAGCTGTGGCTCCACCATGGAGTTTAAACCTTGTTCTTAACGTTTTACAGGGTGTTCCGTTTGAACCCCTTCATTCCATTGATATAAAGTTGTTATCTTGGAAAGTTCTATTTTTAATGGCTATTTCCTCGGCTCGAAGAGTCTCTGAGTTATCAGCCTTACATTGTGATTCTCCTTATTTGATTTTTCACTCGGATAAGGTAGTTCTGCGTACTAAGCCTGGGTTCTTACCTAAGGTAGTCACTAACAGGAATATCAATCAGGAGATTGTTGTTCCATCCTTGTGCCCAAATCCTTCTTCGAGGAAGGAACGTCTTTTGCACAATCTGGATGTAGTTCGTGCCCTTAAATTTTATTTACAGGCAACTAAAGATTTTCGACAAACGTCTTCCCTGTTTGTCGTTTACTCTGGTCAGAGGAGAGGTCAAAAAGCTTCTGCTACCTCTCTCTCTTTTTGGCTTCGTAGCATAATTCGTTTAGCTTATGAGACTGCTGGACAGCAGCCTCCTGAAAGAATTACAGCTCATTCCACTAGAGCTGTGGCTTCCACTTGGGCCTTTAAGAATGAGGCCTCTGTTGAACAGATTTGCAAGGCTGCAACTTGGTCTTCGCTTCATACTTTTTCCAAATTTTCCAAATTTGACACTTTTGCTTCCTCGGAGGCTATTTTTGGGAGAAAGGTTCTTCAGGCAGTGGTTCCTTCTGTATAAAGAGCCTGCCTATCCCTCCCGTCATCCGTGTACTTTTGCTTTGGTATTGGTATCCCACAAGTAATGATGACCCGTGGACTGATCACACTTAACAGAAGAAAACATAATTTATGCTTACCTGATAAATTCCTTTCTTCTGTAGTGTGATCAGTCCACGGCCCGCCCTGTTTTTTAAGGCAGGTAAATATTTTTTAAATTATACTCCAGTCACCACTACACCCTTGGCTTCTCCTTTCTCGTTGGTCCTTGGTCGAATGACTGGAGGTGACGTAGAGGGGAGGAGCTATATAGCAACTCTGCTGGGTGAATCCTCTTGCACTTCCTGTAGGGGAGCAGTTAATATCCCACAAGTAATGATGACCCGTGGACTGATCACACTACAGAAGAAAGGAATTTATCAGGTAAGCATAAATTATGTTTTTTCCCAGTATGAGGGGAGGAAAGTTTTAAGGAATGGGTACTGCTGTTCTGATGCGCTTTCTATAATAAAAGCTTTGGTCTTCCTGACTAACTTTGGTCGCTTAGTCACCTCAGTATATTAAATGAGGTCCAGTAGACCAGGAGGGTAGTTGCCCTAATCCGTGCCTACATATTGATGAAGGGACAGTTAGCAACTTAGGAGACGGCACGCAAATAAAAAATTATGTGGTTTTTACCATTTAAAGGAACAGTAGCCATAATTTTTGCTTTATGAAGGCTAACCTATGTTATGGTTATCATTATATTTTCACCTCTCCCCCAGAGAGGTTTATTCACCTACCATTTCCTTTAAGGCCAGACCTTCTGTCTCAAGGGCCATTTTTCCATCAGGATCTCAAATCGCTAAATTTGAAGGTATGGAAATTGAACGCTTAGTGCTTAGTTATAGAGGTTTCTCTGACTCAGTGATTAATACTATGTTGCATGCTTGTAAGTCTGTTTCAAGGAAGTTTTATTATCAGGTATGGAAATCTCATAAATACTCTTGGCATTCTTTTTGAATTCCTAGAATTTTACAGTTTCTTCAGGATCCTTTGGATAAAGGTTTGTCTGCAAGTACTTTGAAGGGACAAATCTCTGCTCTTTCCGTTTTATTTAATAGAGAGATTGCTAAACTTCCTGATATTCACTGTTTTGTTCAGGCTTTGGTCCGTATCAAGCCTTTTATTAAATCTATTTCTCCTCCTTGAAGTCATTCAGCTAGATTTAGAGTTTTGCGGCCAAAGGGGTGCGTTGGCTACACATGCTTTTTCCCCCCCCGCACCTTTTAATTACCGCTGGTATTTAGAGTTCACAGAATGGCTGCGTTAGGCTCCAAAAAGGGAGCGTAGAGCATAATTTACTGACACTGCAACTCTAAATACCAGCTAAGTCTAACACTAACACCCCCCCTAAGTTAAATATAATTTTTATCTAACAAAATAAATTAACTCTTATTAAATAACTTAATCCTATTTAAAGCTAAATACTTACCTGTAAAATAAACCCTAATATAGCTACAATATAAATTATAATTATATTGTAGCTATTTTAGGATTTATATTTATTTTACAGGCAACTTTGTAATTATTTTAACCAGGTACAATAGCTATTAAATAGTTAAGAACTATTTAATAGATACCTAGTTAAAATAATTACAAAATTACCTGTAAAATAAATCCTAACCTAAGTTACAATTAAACCTAAGACTACACTATCAATAAATTAATTAAATAAAATACCTACATTTTATCTACAATTAAACCTAACACTACACTATCAATAAATTAATTACATACAAATACCTACAATTATCTACAATTAAATAAACTAACTAAAGTACAAAAAATAAAAAAAGAACTGTTACAAAAAATAAAATTTTTTTTTACAAACATTAGAAAAATATTACAACAATTTTAAGCTAATTACACCTACTCTAAGCCCCCTAATAAAATAACAAAGCCCCCCAAAATAAAAAAATGCCCTACCCTATTCTAAAATAAAAATAGAAAAGCTCTTTTGCCTTACCAGCCCTTAAAAGGGCCTTTTGCGGGGCATGCCCCAAAGAAAACGGCTCTTTTGCCTGTAAAAAAAAACATACAGTAACCCCCCCCCAACATTACAACCCACCACCCACATACCCCTAATCTAACCCAAACCCCCCTTAAATAAACCTAACACTAAGCCCCTGAAGATCTCCCTACCTCGTCTTCACCACGCCGGGTATCACCGATCGGTCCAGAGGAGGCTCCGAAGTCTTCATCCAAGCCCAAGCGGGGGCTGAAGAGATCCATCATCGGGCTGAAGTCTTGATCCAAGCGCGGGCTGAAGAGATCCATCATCGGGCTGAAGAGGTCCATCATCGGGCTGAAGTCTTGATCCAAGTGCGGGCTGAAGAGATCCATCATCGGGCTGAAGAGGTCCATCATCGGGCTGAAGTCTTGATCCAAGCGCGGGCTGAAGAGATCCATCATTGGGCTGAAGAGGTCCATCATCGGGCTGAAGTCTTCTATCAAGCGGCATCTTCAATCTTCTTTCTTCCGGATCCATCTTCATCCCGCTGACGCGGAACATCCATCCTGGCCGACGACTTCCCGACGAATGACGGTTCCTTTAAATGACGTCATCCAAGATGGCGTCCCTCGAATTCCGATTGGCTGATAGTATTCTATCAGCCAATCGGAATTAAGGTAGGAAAATTCTGATTGGCTGATGGAATCAGCCAATCAGATTGAGCTCGCATTCTATTGGCTGATCGGATCCTATCAGCCAATCAGAATTCGAGGGACGCCATCTTGGATGACGTCCCTTAAAGGAACCGTCATTCGTCGGGAGTTCGTCGGCCAGGATGGATGTTCTGCGTCGGCGGGATGAAGATGGATCCGGAAGAAAGAAGATTGAAGATGCCGCTTGATAGAAGACTTTAGCCGGATGATGGATCTCTTCAGCCCCCGCTTGGATCAAGACTTCAGCCGGATGATGGATCTCTTCAGCCCGATGATGGATCTCTTCAGCCCGGGCTTGGATCAAGACTTCAGCCCGATGATGGATCTCTTCAGCCCTCGCTTGGGCTTGGATGAAGACTTCGGAGCCTCCTCTGGACCGATCGGTGATACCCGGCGTGGTGAAGACAAGGTAGGGAGATCTTCAGGGGCTTAGTGTTAGGTTTATTTATTTAAGGGGGGTTTGGGTTAGATTAGGGGTATGTGGGTGGTGGGTTGTAATGTTGGGGGGAGTATTGTATGTTTTTTTTTTTTACAGGCAAAAGAGCTGTTTTCTTTGGGGCATGCCCCGCAAAAGGCCCTTTTAAGGGCTGGTAAGGTAAAAGAGCTTTTCTATTTTTATTTTAGAATAGGGTAGGACATTTTTTTTTATTTTGGGGGGCTTTGTTATTTTATTAGGGGGCTTAGAGTAGGTGTAATTATCTTAAAATTGTTGTAATCTTTTTCTAATGTTTGTAAATTATTTTTTTATTTTTTGTAACTTAGTTCTTTTTTTATTTTTTGTACTTTAGTTAGTTTATTTAATTGTACATAATTGTAGGTATTTGTATGTAATTAATTTATTGATAGTGTAGTGTTAGGTTTAATTGTAGGTATTTGTATGTAATTCATTTATTGATAGTGTAGTGTTAGATTTAATTGTAACTCAGGTTAGGATTTATTTTACAGGTAATTTTGTAATTATTTTAACTAGGTAGCTATTAAATAGTTAACTATTTAATAGCTATTGTACCTGGTTAATAATTACAAAGTTGCCTGTAAAATAAATATTAATCCAAAAATAGCTACAATGTAATTATAATTTATATTGTAGCTATATTAGGGTTTATTTTACAGCTAAGTATTTAGCTTTAAATAGGAATAATTTATTTAATAAGAGTTAATTTATTTCGTTAGATAAAAATTATATTTAACGGGGGGTGTTAGGGTTAGGGTTAGACTTAGCTTTAGGGGTTAATAAATTTAATAGAGTAGCGGTGAGGTCCGGTCGGCAGAGTAGGGGTTAATTCTTGAAGTTAGGTGTTGGTGATGTTAGGGAGGGCAAATTAGGGGTTAATACTATTTATTATAGAGTTATTGAGGCGGGAGTGAGGCGGATTAGGGGTTAATACATTATAGTAGCGGTGAGGTCCGGTCGGCAGATTAGGGGTTAATAATTGTAGGTTGGGGGCGGCAGATTAGGGGATAATAAATATAATATAGGGGTTGGCGGTGTTAGGGGCAGCAGATTAGGGGTACATAAGTATAACGTAGGTGGCGGCGGTGTGCGGTCGGCAGATTAGGGGTTAAAAAAATTTAATAGAGTGGCGGCGATGTGGGGGGACCTCGGTTTAGGGGTACATAGGTAGTTTATGGGTGTTAGTGTACTGTAGAGCCCAGTAGTTAAGAGCTTTATGAACCGGCGTTAGCCCAGAAAGCTCTTAACTCCTGGCTTTTCTCTGCGGCTGGAGTTTTGTCGTTAGATTTCTAACGCTCACTTCAGCCTAGACTCTAAATACCGGCGTTAGAAAGATCCCATTGAAAAGATTGGATACGCAAATGGCGTAGGGGGGTCTGCGGTATGGAAAAGTCGCGGCTGGAAAGTGAGCGTTAGACCCTTACCTACAAGACTCTAAATACCAGCGGTAGCCCAAAACCAGCGTTAGGAGCCCCTAATGCTGGTTTTGCCGGCTAACGCCAAACTCTAGGCGTTAATTTGGTTTTGAAGGTTTTGCAGGCTCTTCCTTTTGAGCCTATGCACTTTTTGGATATTAAACTGCTTTCTTGGAAAGCATTGTTCCTTTTGGCTATCTCTTCTGCTAGAAGAGTTTCTGAACTGTCTGCTCTCTCTTGTGAGTCTCCTTTTCTAATTTTCCATCAGGATAAAGCTGTTTTGCAGACTTAGTTTAAATTTCTTCCTAAGGTTGTGAATTCTAACAACATTAGTAGGGAAATTGTTGTTCCTTCCTTGTGTCCGAATCCTAAGAATTCTCTTGAGAAATCGTTACATTCTTTGGATGTGGTAAGAGCTTTGAAGTACTATGTTGAGGCTACTAAAGATTTCAGGAAGACTTCTAGTCTATTTGTTGTCTTTTCTGGTTCTAGGAAAGGTCAGAAAGCCTCTGCCTTTTCTTTGGCATCTTGGTTAAAGCTTTTGATTCACAAGGCTTACTTGGTGGCAGGGCAGTGTCCGCCTCAGAGAATTACGGCTAATTCTACTAGATCAGTTGCCACTTCTTGGACTTTTAAGAATGAAGCTTCAGTTGATTAGATTTGCAAAGAAGCAACTTGGTCTTCTTTGCATACATTTACTAAATTTTACTATTTCAATGTATTTGCTTCTTCTGAAGAAGTCTTTGGTCGAAAAGTTCTTCAGGCAACTGTCAGATTCTTCTGTTTATAAGAACTTATTTTTTGGATTTAATTTTTCAGCGGAAATAGCTGTTTTTATGAAGAAAGAAATTTATCAGGTAAGTTCTTGCATAAATTATGTTTTTCATCACATAGTTATTTCATGCTCTTGTAGAATTATATCCGTTCAAATGGTAGACTGCACCAAGTAGGAAGAAACAGATCTTGGAATATACTCCTGCTCTTCCTGGGACATAATAAGCAAAATTAAGATTTGTACGAGTTCATTTGATTTTGAATAAAAGCTTTTCTCTTGCAAGGTGTATCCAGTCCACGGATTCATACTTTACTTGTGGGATATTCTCATTCCCTACAGGAAGTAGCAAAGAGAGCACACAGCAAAGCTGTCCATATAGCTCCCCCTCTAGCTCCACCCCCAGTCATTCTCTTTGCTGGCTCTAAGCGCTAGGGTCTCTCTCGGGAGTGTAAAGTGAATGTGGTGTTAGAATTGTAGTTTTTATTATCTTCAATCAAAAGTTTGTTATTTTAAATGGTACCGGTTTGTACTATTTACTCTTTAGCAGAAAAGTGATGAAGATTTCTGCTGAGAGGAAAATGATTTTAGCATGTTGTAACTAAAATCCACTGCTGTTCCCACACAGGACTGAGGAGTACCAGAAAACTTCAGTTGGGGGGGGAACAGTTTGCAGGGTGATCTGTAATAAGGTATGTTCAGTCATTTATTTCTAGACAAGACTGAGATAATGCTAGAAGAGACTGACAATATCCTCATGAGGGGAGGGTAAGCTATGTTCACAAACTTAGTAAGGAATTGAATTCTTACATAATAGGGCTAATATACTGGTTGACACTTATTCAGGGCAATCGATTGTTTGGCTAAGGAAAAATCGTTTTGCAAGACACTTTGAAAGCCCTTTTGGGGTTTTTTCTGGGGTTATTACCACATGGCTGGTTTTTTTGTCACTTAGGAGTGATTTACTAGGCCTCACAGCTCCGGAGTAGAGTGGGAGGGGCCTAATTTCGCCCCTCAGATGCGCACTTAGAATTGCAGATAAGTTCATGCTGTTTCACATTGAGGGTCCTGCTGATGTTTGAGGGCCTAAAAGATATTCCCCCAAATCTGATCCCTAAGGGAAGGTAGGGCCACAGCAAGGCTGTGGCAAGGTGCTGTAGTGATTTAACCAGGTGTTGGCTTTAGGCTGCTCCGGTTTGGGCATTAAGGGGTTAATCGTTTTGAAACTTGGGGTGCAATCTTATTAAGGCTTTAGCTACATACTGTGAAAATTTCAGAAAGATTGCTGCATTTTTCACCGTTTTGTAAAATTGTGTGCTCTTTTTATCTCTTAAAGGCACAGTAACGTTTTTTTCAAATTGTGTTTTTTATTTGATTAAAGTGATTCCAAGCCTGTTTGTGTACTCTACTAGTCTGTTAAACATGTCTGACACTAAGGAAAATCCTTGTTCAATGTGTTTAGAAGCCATGGAGGAACCCCCTCTCAGAATGTGTCCCACTTGTACTGATATGTCTATACACTTTAAAGATCATATTGTTGCACTTAAGAATGTGGCCCAAGATGATTCTCAGACTGAAGGTAACGAGGGTAGCCCGTCTGCCTCTCCCCAAGTGTCACAACCAGTTACGCCCGCGCAAGCGAAGCCTAGTACCTCTAGTGCATCTAACCCTTTTACATTACAAGACTTAGCGGCAGTCATGGATAATTCTCTTACAGCCTTCTTATCTAAACTGCCCGTGTTACCTGCAAAGGGTGATAGCTCCGTTTTAAGAACAGATTATGAGCATTCTGACGCTTTGGTAGCCGTATCCGATATACCCTCACAACGCTCTGAAGTGGGAGCGAGGGATTTGATGTCTGAGGGAGAAGTCTCTGATTCAGGAAGGGTTCCTCCCCAGAAAGATTCAGATACATTGGCTTTTAAATTTAAACTAGAACACCTCCGTGTTTTACTTAGGGAGGTATTAGCTACTCTGGATGACTGTGACCCTTTGGTGATCCCAGAGAAATTGTGTAAAATGGACAAGTACCTAGAGGTCCCTATTTACACGGATGCGTTTCCGGTCCCTAAGAGGATTGTGGATATCGTTACTAGGGAGTGGGATAGGCCAGGTGTCCCTTTTGTCCCCCCCTCCTGTTTTTAAGAAAATGTTCCCCATATCTGACCCCATGCGGGACTCGTGGCAGACGTTCCCTAAGGTGGAGGGGGCTGTTTCTACACTAGCTAAACGCACAACCATACCAATTGAAGACAGTTGTGCTTTTAAAGACCCTATGGATAAAAAATTAGAGGGTTTACTTAAGAAGATTTTTGTTCAACAAGGTTTTCTTCTCCAACCTATTGCCTGCATTATTCCTGTAACTACTGCAGCTGCTTTCTGGTTTGAGGCGCTGGAAGACTCGCTCCAGACGGAGACCTCATATGAGGAAATTATGGATAGAATTAAGGCTCTAAAGATAGCTAATTCTTTTATCACTGACGCCGCTTTCCAAATAGCTAAGTTAGCGTAAAAAAATTCAGGTTTCGCCATTTTGGCGCGCAGGGCGCTATGGCTATAGTCCTGGTCGGCCGATGTGTTGTCTAAATCCAAGCTTTTGAACATTCCTTTCAAAGGGAAGACCCTATTCGGGCCTGAATTGAAAGGGATTATTTCAGATATCACCGGGGAAAAGGCCATGCTCTCCCTCAGGACAAAGCCTTTAAAACAAAGAACAAAGCTAATTTTCGTTCCTTTCGCTATTTCAGGAACGGCCCCGCTTCATCCTCTCCGGCTGCAAAGCAAGAGGGTAACGCTTCACAGCCCAAGGCAAACTGGAAACCTTACCAGGGCTGGAATAAGGGTAAACAGGCCAAAAAGCCTGCAGCTGTCACCAAGACAGCATGAAGGGGTAGCCCCCGATCCGGGACCGGATCTAGTAGGGGGCACACTCTCTCTCTTCGCTCAGGCCTGGGCAAGAGATGTACACGATCATTGGGCATTAGAGATTGTAGCCCAGGGATACCTTCTAGAATTCAAGGACTCTCCTCCAAGGTGAAGGTTCCACATTTCTCGTCTGTCTACAGATCAGACAAAGAAAGAGGCGTTTTTACGCTGTGTAGAAGATCTACATACAATGGGAGTGATCCACCCAGTTCCAATTGCAGAACAGGGACTGGGGTTGTACTCAAACCTGTTTGTGGTTCCCTAAAAAGAAGGAACTTTCAGACCAATCCTGGATCTCAAAATTCAAAACAAATTCCTCAGAGTCCCATCATTCAAGATGGAGACCATTCGGACAATCTTACCAATGATGCAGGAGGGTCAATATATGACTACCGTGGATCTAAAGGATGCGTATCTGCACATTCCTATCCACAAAGATCATCACCAGTTTCTCAGGTTCGCCTTTCTGGACAAGCACTTTCCGTTTGTGGCTCTTCCTTTCGGGTTGGCCACTGCTCCCAGAATTTTCACATAGGTGCTAGGGTCCCTCCTGGCGGTTCTAAGACCGCGGGGCATAGCAGTGGCGCCTTACCTAGACGACATCTTAATTCAGGCGTCAACTTTCCAAAGAACCAAGTCTCACACGGAGATTGTATTGGCCTTTCTGAGGTCTCACGGGTGGAAGGGGAACATCAAAAAGAGTTCTCTCTCCCCCCTCACAAGAGTTCCATTCCTAGGAACCCTGATAGACTCGGTAGAAATGAAAATATTTCTGATGGAGGTCAGAAAGCTAAAACTCTTAACTACTTGCCGAGCTCTTTTTTCCATTCCTCGGCCATCTGTGGCTCAGTGCATGGAGACAATCGGACTAATGGTTGCAGCAATGGACATAGTCCCTTTTGCTCGGATACACCTCAGACCACTGCAACTATGCATGCTCAAACAGTGGAATGGGGATTATGCAGATTTGTCTCCTCAAATTCAGTTGGACCAGGAGACCAGAGATTCTCTTCTCTGGTGGTTGTCTCAGGGTCACCTGTCTCAAGGAATATGTTTCCGCAGGCCAGAGTGGATCATCGTAACGACCGACGCCAATCTGTTAGGCTGGGGTGCGGTCTGGGACTCCCTGAAAGCTCAGGGCTTATGGTCTCGGGAAGAAACTCTTCTCCCGATAAACATTCTGGCACTGAGAGCGATATTCAACGCTCTTCAGGCATGGCCTCAACTAGCGGCGGCCAAATTCATCAGATTTCAGTCGGACAACATCACGACTGTAGCTTACGTCAATCATCAGGGGGGAACAAAGAGTTCCCTAGCGATGAGGGAAGTAACCAAAATAATCAGGTGGGCGGAGGATCACTCCTGCCATCTCTCAGCAATTCACATCCCAGGAGTAGACAACTGGGAGGCGGATTTTCTAAGTCATCAGACTTTTCACCCGGGGGAGTGGGAACTCCACCCGGAGGTATTTGCCCAGCTGACTCAGCTATGGGGCACCCCAGAGTTGGATCTGATGGCATCCCGTCAGAACACCAAACTTCCTCTCTACGGGTCCAGGTCCCGGGATCCCAAGGCGGTATTGATAGATGCTCTAGCAGCGCCTTGGTCCTTCAATCTGGCTTATGTTTTTCCACCGTTTCCTCTCCTCACGCGTCTGGTTGCCAGAATCAAGCAGGAGAAGGCTTCAGTGATTCTGATAGCGCCTGCGTGGCCACGCAGGACTTGGTATGCAGACCTAGTGGACATTTAATCTGTCCCACCATGGACACTGCCAATGAGGCAGGATCTTCTAATACAGGGTTCGTTCAAGCATCCAAATTTAGTTTCTCTACGTCTGAATGCTTGGAGATTGAACGCTTAATTCTATCAAAGCGTGGGTTCTCTGAGTCAGTTATAGATACTCTGATTCAGGCTAGAAAGCCTGTCACCAGGAAAATCTACCATAAGATATGGCGGAAATATTTTTGTTGGTGTGAATCCAAGGGTTACTCATGGAGTAAGATTAGGATTCCCAGGATATTGTCCTTTCTCCAAGAAGGACTGGAGAAAGGATTGTCAGCTAGTTCCTTAAAAGGACAAATTTCTGCTTTGTCTATCCTGTTACACAAGCGTCTGGCAAAGGTACCAGACGTTCAAGCGTTAGCTCAGGCTTTAGTCAGAATCAAGCCTGTCTATAAACCTGTGGCTCCGCCATGGAGTTTGAATCTAGTTCTTTCAGTTCTTCAAGGGGTTCCGTTTGAACCTTTACATTCCATAGACATTAAGTTGTTATCTTGGAAAGTTTTGTTTTTGATAGCTATCTCTTCTGCTCGAAGAGTTTCAGAATTATCTGCCTTACAGTGTGATTCACCTTACCTGGTGTTCCACGCAGATAAGGTAGTTTTGCGTACCAAGCCTGGTTTTCTTCCTAAAGTTGTTTCTAACAAGAATATTAACCAGGAAATAGTTGTTCCTTCTCGGTGTCCTAATCCATCTTCGAAGAAGGAACGTCTATTACACAATCTTGATGTCGTTCGTGCTTTAAAGTTCTATTTACAAGCAACTAAGGATTTCAGACAAACATCTTCCTTGTTTGTTATCTATTCTGGTAAGAGGAGAGGTCAGAAAGCGACTGCTACCTCTCTTTCCTTTTGGCTGAAAAGCATCATCCGTTTGGCCTATGAGACTGCTGACCAGCAGCCTCCTGAAAGAATTACTGCTCATTCTACCAGAGCAGTGGCTTCCACATGGGCTTTCACAAATGAGGCTTCTGTTGAACAGATTTGTAAGGCAGCGACTTGGTCTTCACTGCATACTTTTGCCATATTTTACAAATTCGATACTTTTTTTATCTTCTTCGGAGGCTATTTTTGGGAGAAAGGTTTTGCAAGCAGTTGTGCCCTTCATCCGTGTCCTAAAGCTTTGGTATTGGTATCCCACAAGTAAAGGATGAATCCGTGGACTGGATACACCTTGCAAGAGAAAACAGAATTTATGCTTACCTGATAAATTACTTTTTCTTGCGGTGTATCCAGTCCACAACCCGCCCTGGCATTTAAGTCAGGTAAAAAAATTTTTGTTTAAACTACAGTCACCACTGCACCCTATGGTTTCTCCTTTTTCTTCCTAACCTTTGGTCGAATGACTGGGGGGTGGAGCTAGAGGGGGAGCTATATGGACAGCTTTGCTGTGTGCTCTCTTTGCTACTTCCTGTAGGGAATGAAAATATCCCACAAGTAAAGGATGAATCCACGGATTTCATCCTTATGGGATATCGCCTCCTGGTCAACAGGAGGAGGCAAAGTGCACCACAGCAGAACTGTATATATATAGCTCTTCCCTTCCCTCCCACCCCAGTCATTCTCTTTGCCTGTGTTAGTGATAGGAAGAGGTAAAGTGAGGTGATAGTTTAGTTTCTTCAATCAAGAGTTTTTTATTTTTAAATGGTGCCAGTGAGTACTATTTTATTTCAGGATGTAGCCAGGACCTGATCAGCCTCTTGTTAACAGAGCTACATGTGTCTTTAAAGCATTGGGAACTGGTGGGATTAATTTCTCACTGTGCCTCCCATACTGTATGCTACCCTTCTTAATATGATCTTAGCAATTCTAACTAGGGCCCTACATGTCTTCACAGAATGGCAAGAAGGTACAGAAGACTTCTTCATAGCTGTGGGACGATTCATGCTGTCGATCAGCACTCAGGTATGTGCAGCTCTTACTTCTGGGACAGCCTTAACTCAGGAACCGCTGCAGCCTTTACTTCTGTCACCCCCTAACTTTTCCCCAAGGCCTCCCTTCAGGTGTTATGGTGGATGTGGTGTGGGGAGGATAACAGGAACGCTCAGAACACATTTAGGTGATATGTGGGAGCGCTATGGATTTTGGGCTAACGCTGGTGTTGATAATGGATGTCCCTAAAAACGGAGCAGGTCTCCGGTACTTATGGGGATCCGGTGTGAGTGTTTGTTTTGCATGACGCCCACGATGCTTGGTGGAAAATATAAAGCCGTTTTTATTTTTTGGCCAGAGAACTCACGGAAGCGTGGGTGAGAGACCGCATGTAATTTTTACAGCTGCGCTTGCAGTGACATATGGCTCACGATGTTGGGAATTTGTTAGACGCTAGGAGTGGTTGACGCCCATGAAGGGCAGAGCTTTTCTCCCGCGCTCTAGAAGCCGCGCAGCTATACTCTGTCATACGCAGCGTGGGTGAGGTGATCGGAACCTTCACTGACTGCCGGGACCACATGGTTTTAGTTTATAAGAGCAAGCGGTCGTAGGCAGAGTTTGCTGGGAGCGGAGTGAACATCGAGGGGGCAGGTAGGCGCCTCAGCAGAGCTGTTGAGGCGGCAGAGGCTAGTTTAACAATCCGTGTTTTTTTTTTAAAGTAATATTACTTGATTGTATTTTTTGTTTCCCTCTGATTCCTTCAGTTTAATTTAAGGGCATCATTTGTCATTTTGATGATCAATTGTTAAGAGTACAGCTGCCCACTTTATTCAGAGCTGTTTATTAACACATTAGTTGCAAGGCCAGACCAAGTCTGTTTGTTATTTATACTAACATGGATATGAATGTTACATGTTCATTATGCTTGAATGCAAATGTGGAACCTCCCGTTATCTTTTGCCCCTCGTGTACTGAGAGGGCTTTACAGTTTAGGGAGCAAATGTTTTTTGATTCAATTTTAAATAAGGCGGATGCTTCTCAAGGTTCTAACGATGAGAATCAGAGTATGCCACATCTTTCTCCCCAAGCATCACAGTCCCTAACGCCTACCCAGGCACAGTCCAGTACCTCTGCAGTTTCACCTGCATTTACTCTAAAGGACATAGCAACTGTTATGTCCTCTAATCTTTCTGAAGCGCTGTCTTCCTTTCCTGTACATTAAGGCAAACGCAGGAGGAAGACGACCTTGTGGCTAATACGACTTCAGATGCTTTAATTGCGAGGTCAGAAATGCCTTTACAGGGATCAGAATTGGAGCCCCTATCTGAAGGTGAGCTTTCTGAATCAGATAGCGCCCTGCTACCGACCTATTCAGAAGTAATGTCTTTCCAGTTTAAACTGGAACACCTCCGCCTGTTATTGAAGGAGGTTTTGGTGACTCTGGACGACTGCGATTCAATCATGGTCCCTCCAGAAAAATTGAGTAAGTTGGACAGATATCTAGAAGTCCCTTCTTATTCAGATGTTTTTCCAGTTCCCAAAAGAACTTCGGAAATTATTGCTAAGGAATGGCAGAGACCGGGTATACCATTTTCTCCTCCCGTTTTCAGGAAGATGTATCCCATAGCGGATTCTATCAGGAACTCTTGGCAGACGGTACCTAAGGTGGAAGGTGCTATTTCCACTTTGTCTAAACGAACTACTATCCCTTTTGAGGATAGTTGTGCTTTTAAGAACCCTATGGATAAGAAATTAGAGGTTCTTCTTAAGAAACTTTGTTCATCAAGGGTTACTTTTACAACCTGCAGCCTGCATCGTCACGGTTACCACGGCGGCTGCTTATTGGTTTGATGCTCTGGAGGAATCTCTTAAAACTAAGACTCCTTTGGAAGAGATACAGGACAGAATTAAAGCCCTTAAACTGGCTAATTCTTTTGTGACAGACACTTCACTGCAAATTACTAAGTTGGCGGCTAAGAGCTCAGGGTTTTCAATCTTAGCACGTAGGGCCTTATGGCTGAAGTCCTGGTCTGCCGATGTGTCATCCAAAACTAAGCTTTTGGCTATCCCTTACAAGGGTAAGACCTTGTTTGGCCCTGACTTGAAAGAATTTATTTCTGATATTATGGGTGGTAAGGGTCACCTCCTCCCTCAGGATAAGAAATCCAAACAGAGGGGTCGACAGAGTAATTTTCGTTCCTTTTGAAATTTCAAGGGAACTTCCCCTTCCACTAAGCAGGAGGGGGGCTATGCTCAACCCAAGTCCATGTGGCGACCCAACCAGGCTTGGAACAAGGGCAAACAACCCCAAAAAAACGTTGCGGCCACCAAGACAGCTTGAAGGGGAGGCCCCCGATCCGGGACCGGATCTAGTGGGGGAAGACTATAATTTTTCGTCCATGCTTGTATGGGAGACGTTCAAGATCCTTGGGCAGTAGATATAGTATCTCAGGCATACAAACTGGAATTCAGAAATTCTTCCCCCAGAGGAAGATTCCATCTTTCTCGATTGTCTGTAGACCAGATAAAGAGAGAGGCGTTCTTGCGCTGTGTAGGAGACCTATCCTCCATGGGAGTAATTTGTCCCGTTTCAATTCAGGAACAGGGACAGGGGTTTTACTCAAATATGTTTGTAGTTCCCAAAAAAGTGGGAACTTTCAGACCTATCTTAGATCTCAAGAGTCTAAACAAGTGTCTCAGAGTTCCATCTTTCAAGATGGAAACTATTCGTACCATTCTTCCATTGATCCAGGAGGGTCAATTTATGACTACCGTGGATCTCATGGATGCATATCTTCATGTTCCTATCCACAGAGATAATCACAAGTTCCTGAGGTTTGCCTTTCTGGACAAACATTTTCAGTTTGTGGCTCTTCCTTTCGGTCTAGCCACGGCACCCATAATTTTCACAAAGGTTCTGAGGTCGCTGCTAGCGGTTCTGAGACCACGGTGCATTGCAGTGGCGCCTTATCTGGACGATATTCTGATCCAGGCATCATCTTATCAGCTCACAAAGTCTCATACCGACATTGTTCTGTCCTTCCTGAGGACTCATGGGTGGAAGGTAAATCTGGAGAAGAGTTCTCCAGTTCCACAGACAAGGGTTCCTTTCTTGGGAACTCTAATCGGCTCTCTCTCCATGAAAATATTTTTGACAGAGGTCAGAAAATTGATTCTGAACACATGCCGAGCACTTCAGACCAATCCTCGGCTGTCAGTGGCTAAGTGCATGGAGGTAATTGGGTTGATGGTAGAGGCAA
This sequence comes from Bombina bombina, assembly GCF_027579735.1. Classification (NCBI taxonomy): domain Eukaryota; kingdom Metazoa; phylum Chordata; class Amphibia; order Anura; family Bombinatoridae; genus Bombina; species Bombina bombina. The sequence goes on along the minus strand of NC_069502.1, from coordinate 147,221,173 downwards.
TGGACATCATTCCATTTGCTCAGTTTCATCTCAAACCTCTGCAACTGAACATGCTCAGACAGTGGAATGGAGATTATACAAATTTGTCTCCTCAAATACATCTGGATCAGGAGACAAGGGACTCCCTTCTGTGGTGGTTGTCGCTGGATCATCTATCCCAGGGGATGTGCTTTCGCAGACCCTCATGGGTGATAGTGACAACGGATGCCAGCCTGTTAGGATGGGCTGCAGTCTTCAATTCCCTAAGGGCTCAGGGGGTCTGGATTCAGGCGGAGTCTCTCCTTCCCATCAATATTCTAGAATTGAGAGCAATATACAATGCGCTTCAGGCTTGGCCTCAGTTGGCTTCGGCCCAATTCATCAGATTCCAGTCGGACAACATAACGATGGTGACCTACATCAATCATCAGGGGCAAACAAGAAGTTCCTTAGCAATGACAGAAGTAACCAGGATAATACAGTGGGCGGAGTCTCACTCTTGCCAACTGTCCGCAATCTACATCCCAGGGGTGGAAAACTGGGAAGCAGATTTTCTGAGCAGACAGACATTTCATCCGGGAGAGTGGGAACTCCATCTGGAGGTATTTGCCGACCTGATTCTCAGATGGGGCAGGCCGGAGTTGGATCTCATGGCATCTCTTCAGAATGCCAAGCTTCCGAGATACGGGTCCAGGGATCCCCAGGCCGAGCAGATAGATGCCTTGGCAGTGCCTTGGTCCTTCAGCCTAGCTTATACGTTCCCTCCATTTGCTCTCCTTCCCCGGGTGATTGCTCGAGTCACACAGGAGAGGGCATCTGTGATGCTCATCGCCGCTGCGTGGCCTCGCAGGACTTGGTATGCCGATCTGGTAGACATGTCATCCCAGCCTCCGTGGAAGCTTCCATTGAGAAAAGACCTTCTCATTCAGAGACCCTTTCATCATCGAAATCTAGTTTCTCTGCAGCTAACTGCTTGGAGATTGAACTCTTAATTGAACTTTTTCTGATTCGGTCATAGATACTTTGATTCAGGCACGTAAGCCTATTACTAGGAAAATGTACCATAAGATATGGCGTAATGGAGTAGGGTTAGGATTCCTAGGATTTTGTCTTTTCTCCAAGAGGGATTGGAGAAAGGGTTGTCGGCTAGTTTCTTAAAGGGACAGATTTCTGCTTTATCTGTTTTGTTGCAAAAGCGTCTGGCAGACATTCCAGAAGGCTCTGACTAGAATCAGGCCTGTGTTTAGACCAATTGCTCCTCCTTGAAGTTTGAATTTAGTTCTTAAGGTTCTTCAAGGGGTTCCGTTTGAACCTATGCATTCCATAGATATTAAATTATTATCTTGGAAAGTTTTATTTTTGGTTGCTATTTCTTCTGCTTGCAGAGTTTCTGAGCTTTCGGCATTACAATGTGATTCTCCTTATCTTATTTTTCATTCGGATAAGGTAGTGTTATGTACCAAACCTGGTTTTCTTCCTAAGGTTGTTTCAAATAAAAATATTAATCAGGAAATTGTTCCTTCCTTGTGTCCTAATCCTTCTTCTAAGAAGGAGCGACTGTTACATAATTTGGACGTGGTCCGTGCCTTGAAGTTTTACTTACAGGCAACTAAGGATTTTCGTCAATCTTCTTCCCTGTTTGTTGTGTGTTCTGGGAAGCGTAGGGTTCAGAAAGCTGCAGCTACCTCTTTCTTTTTGGCTGAAGAGTATCATCCGTTTTGCGTATGAGACTGCTGGACAGCAGCCTCCTGATCGAATTACGGCTTATTCCACTAGGGCTGTGGCTTCCTCATGGGCATTCAAAAATAATGGTTCTGTTGAACAGATTTGCAAAGCTGCAACTTGGTCTTCTCTTAACACTTTTTCAAAATTTTACCAATTTGATACTTTTGCCTTGTCTGAGGCTGTTTTTGGGAGAAAAGTTCTTCAAGCAGTGGTGCCTTCCGTTTAGGTTCCCTGTCTTGTCCCTCCCTTTCATCCGTGTCCTATAGCTTTGGTATTGTATCCCATAAGTAAAGATGAAAGCCGTGGACTCATTGTATCTTGTAAAAGAAAAAGGAAATTTATGCTTACCTGATAAATTTTTCTTTTACGATACGATGAGTCCACGGCCCACCCTGTTTTTGTATGACAGGTCTTTTATTTTGTTAAACTTCAGTCACCTCTGCACCTTGGCTTTTCATTTCTCTTCCTTTCACAGGGTGGGCCGTGGACTCATCATATCGTAAAAGAAACAAATTTATCAGGTAAGCATACATTTCCTTTTTCTTTCTAATGACACGTTGAGTCCATGAAATCATCTTAATTACTGTTAGGAATATCACTCCTGGCCAGCAGGAGGAGACAAAGAGCACCACAGCAGAGCTGTTAAGTATCACTTCCCTTCCCATAAATCCCAGTCATTCTCTTTGCCTCTAGTTCAAGAAGGTGGTGAAGTAACTAGGTGTCCTGATTAATATTCTTTTATCAATACTTTTTTATTTTGAAGTCTGCACAAGATTGCTCTGATCTTCCATCACAATTGGATCTAGCTGTACTCCACGTTAGTCTCTTCAGCAGGACTGTGGTAGCTTTAAATCAGTTAGGAATATGTAAAGTGTGCTTTGCTGCATTTTCCTAACATGTTACTACCCTAGTATAGAAAGCCTGAGTAAGTTTACTCTGTCTTTCTTTTTACACAGGTCTCTGTGAGGAGTGGCATTCTCTCATACTTTGTAAGTCGTCTGACTGCCGGACGACTAGAATGCAGGTAAGTTTGTTTTTCTGGGGCTAGAAGGCTGGCACTAAATGGGTTAAGACGCTCTGCTTTTTAATGGGACAAAATCCTTTATGGATGGTTGTGGCAGTTGGCAGGCATTTTATTGCATGTGTTGGAGACTTAGGGGTTAACCGCCTTCATAGCAAGGAAGGGGTTAACTTTCTTTGGGACTCAGATCATATATCTGATATATATTTGGGAGATTTTTTATTATGTACAGGATTAAAATATGTGGCACTAACGTTATGTAAGCTTAGCAGCCCCGTTGAGTGCATGAGTGTTTAAGACTGAAATGTTTGGAGAGCGCGAATGGCGCCCTTCTAAGGGGCTGGGTTCATGAGCACACATTTGTATCCTCCTTCTGCACTCTTAGAAATGCTTAACAGAGCGTTAAGGAGTGGAAACTGCTCGACTATGCCAGTGTAGATTGACAGGGAAGTGATAATTAAGAAACTTCTCTGGAAAGGAATAGTCGGAATGAGGGAGATGGATCCAGCTTCCATTTCGTGCCGATTTTGGCCAACGACTCCTTCAAATTTTCAGAACGGCACCATGTTTTTAAAGGCGTCTGTGTATTAATTGTTCCCCGCATCGTTTCTCCGGCATGGAGTTATTGATTAGTTCCGTATCCTTGATTAAGGCTCTGTCGGATGTTGTATATATCGCACTGTGAATATAGCCATAGGGGTTGTTCTTTTTGCCTTAGCGGCATTGAGAATTGTTGCTAGAGATATACAAGATATGTTTATACCAGTGATAATGTCTCTATTTTATCAAATGAAGGTTCTAGTTGAAGAGCCTAATATCCAAGAGCCTAATTTCTTACACTGGGATTTATTTTCTGATCAGTGCTCTATTGATAAGATAAAATTCTTGCTGGATGAGAAACATTTTATTTCTCCTATTCTCTGTGTATTTTTATCTCTGTATTTCTGTTCATATTTATATTATTTTGAAATTTTGTAGAATAATATAGATGTTAATATAGATTATTTTATATACTTTAAATTTATTAAAATAGAATTCGCCGGCTGTTTTTCTGAGGGTGAAATCCCAGAATTGGACATTGTAATTCCTGCATCCGATACTGAAGTTTTATCCTTCAGATGTATGCTTATTCGCTTCGTGTAATTTTTTAAGGGGTTTTGGCTACTTGGACGACATTGATTACCTTGTCATTGTTAACCTTTGGAAGTTTTGTAAACTTTATTTTTTTTCTCTGATGTTTCTTCTATGAAGACGTGTTCTTGACGTGCCTTGGATATTTTCACAGGAATAGGGGAAGCTAGAGATATCTTTCTCCCTGTCTCCCATCCTTTAAGGGATTTTCCTGTCAACTCCAGTATAATGCACGGTGCCCTGTGTAGAAGAATTTTTCTACTATGGCTCAGAGATCCCGATCCTATGAAAGGTAGCTAGTTCACTTTCAGGACCATGGATATGAGGCTGGAGGTTTTGTTATTCATTTAGATTGTCTTATTTAGTAGACTTGCTGTGTTAGCCGCGGACATTGTGGCTGACTTTTTGGTCAGCTGAGATGCCTTTCGGTATCTTAGTGGTACGATCTAGGCGTATAGTTCTGCAGTGGCAGTTTCAAATTATATGTTCCTCTAAACCCTATCTTCCGGTTTTTCCCTTTTTAAGCATGAGACCTTGTTTGGACTTGGTCTGGCGGATTTATTGTCTGACTTTTTGGGAGAAAATTGGTTTTTCTACCTCACGACAAGAGAATAAGTCTAAAGGATATTTATCCTACATTGGTGTGTCCGGTCCACGGCTTCATCCTTACTTGTGGGAATATTCTCTTCCCCAACAGGAAATGGCAAAGAGAGCACAGCAAAAGCTGCCCATATAGCTCCCCCTCTGGCTCCGCCCCCCAGTCATTCTCTTTGCCGCTCTGAACAAGTAGCATCTCCACGGGGATGGTAAAGAGTATGTGGTGTTAGTTGTAGTTTTTATTTCTTCTATCAAGAGGGTAAACAGGCCAAGAAGCCTGCTGCTGCTACCAAGACAGCATGAAGGGGTAGCCCCCGATCCGGGACCGGATCTAGTGAGGGGCAGACTTTCTTTGCTCAGGCTTGGGCAAGAGATGTTCCGGATCCCTGGGCACTAGAAATAGTTTTTCAGGGTTATCTTCTAGAGTTCAAGGAACTTCCTCCAAGGGGAAGGTTCCACATGTCTCGTTTATCTTCAGACCAGATAAAGAGACAGGCATTCTTACATTGCGTAGGAGATCTATTAAAGATGGGAGTGATACACCCAGTTCCAACAGTGGAACAAGGTCGGGGGTTTTACTCAAACCTGTTTGTAGTTCCCAAAAAAGAGGGAACTTTCAGACCAATTCTGGAATTAAAAATTCTAAACAAATTCCTCAGTTCAAAATGGAAATCATTCGAATGATTTTATCAACGATCCAGGAGGGTCAATACATGACTACCGTGGACTTAAAGGATGCGTACCTACATATTCCTATCCACAAAGATCATCATCAGTTCCTAAGGTTCGCCTTTCTGGACAAACATTACCAGTTCGTGGCTCTTCCGTTCGGGTTAGCCACTGCTCCCAGAATTTTCACAAAGGTGCTAGGGTCCCTTCTAGCGGTTCTAAGACCGAGGGGCATTGCAGTGGCGCCTTACCTAGACGACATCCTAATCCAAGCGTCGTCCCTGTCAAGATCAAGGGCTCATACAGACATTGTATTAGCTTTTCTCAGGTCTCACGGGTGGAAGGTGAACGTGGAAAAGAGTTCCCTGTCCCCGTCTACATGGGTTCCCTTTCTGGGAACAATAATAGATTCTGTAGAAATGAAGATTTTTCTGACAGAGGTCAGAAAGTTAAAGCTTCTAAATGCTTGTCAAGTTCTTCAATCTATTCCTCAGCCTTCCATAGCTCAGTGCATGGAAGTAATAGGTCTAATGGTTGCAGCAATAGACGTGGTTCCTTTTGCTCTAATTCATCTAAGACCATTGCAACTGTGCATGCTCAAACAGTGGAATGGGGATTATGCAGACTTGTCTCCCCAGATTCAAGTAGACCAGTTAACCAGAGACTCACTCCGTTGGTGGTTGACTCAGGATCACCTGTCTCAGGGAATGAGTTTCCACAGACCAGAGTGGGTCATTGTCACGACCGACGCCAGTCTATTAGGCTGGGGCGCGGTCTGGGACTCCCTGAAAGCTCAGGGTCTATGGTCTCGGGAAGAGTCTCTTCTTCCGATAAACATTCTGGAACTGAGAGCGATATTCAATGCGCTCCGGGCTTGGCCTCAACTAGCGAAGGCCGGATTCATAAGATTTCAGTCGGACAACATGACGACTGTAGCTTACATCAATCATCAAGGGGGAACAAGGGGTTCCTTGGCGATGAGAGAGGTATCCAAGATCATCAAATGGGCGGAGGATCATTCCTGCCATCTATCTGCAATTCACATCCCAGGAGTAGACAACTGGGAGGCTGACTATTTGAGTCGTCAGACTTTCGATCCGGGGGAGTGGGAACTCCACCCGGAGGTCTTTGCCCAGTTAACTCAATTATGGGGCATTCCAGACATGGATCTGATGGCGTCTCGTCAGAACTTCAAGGTTCCTCGCTACGGGTCCAGATCCAGGGATCCCAAGGCGACACTAGTGGATGCATTAGTGGCGCCTTGGTTGTTCAACCTAGCTTATGTATTTCCACCGTTTCCTCTCCTTCTCAGGCTCATAGCCAGGATCAAGCAGGAGAAGGCCTCAGTGATTCTGATAGCTCCTGCGTGGCCACACAGGACTTGGTATGCAGACCTGGTGAATATGTCATCGGCTCCACCATGGAAGCTACCTTTGAGACAGGATCTACTAGTACAAGGTCCATTCGAACATCCAAATCTAGTCTCTCTGCAGCTGACTGCTTGGAAATTGAACACTTGATTTTATCTAAGCGTGGGTTTTCAGATTCAGTTATAGATACTCTGGTCCAAGCCAGAAAACCTGTGACTAGGAAAATTTACCATAAAGTATGGAAAAAATATATCTGTTGGTGTGAATCCAAGGGATTCTCCTGGAGTAAAATTAAAATTCCTAGGATTCTTTCCTTTCTCCAAGAGGGTTTGGATAAAGGGTTGTCAGCGAGTTCTCTAAAAGGACAGATATCTGCTCTGTCTGTTTTGTTACACAAACGTCTGGCAGCAGTGCCAGATGTACAAGCATTTGTACAGGCCTTAGTCAGAATCAAGCCTGTTTACTGACCCATGACTCCTCCATGGAGTCTAAATTTAGTTCTTTCAGTTCTTCAAGGGGTTCCGTTTGAACCTTTGCATTCCATAGATTTTAAGTTACTATCTTGGAAAGTTCTGTTTTTGGTTGCGATTTCTTCTGCTAGAAGAGTTTCTGAATTGTCTGCTTTGCAGTGTGATCCACCCTATCTGGTATTCCATGCAGATAAGGTTGTTTTGCGTACCAAACCTGGTTTTCTTCCAAAAGTGGTTTCCAACAGGAATATTAACCAGGAAATAGTTGTTCCTTCTCTGTGTCGAAGAAGGAACGTTTGTTACACAATTTAGATGTGGTCCGTGCTTTAAAATTCTATTTAGAAGCAACGAAGGATTTCAGACAAACATCATCTTTGTTTGTGGTTTATTCTGGTAAGAGGAGAGGGCAGAAAGCTACTGCTACCTCTCTTTCTTTTTGGCTGAAAAGCATCATCCGATTGGCTTATGAGACTGCCGGACGGCAGCCTCTTGAACGAATTACAGCTCACTCTACTAGAGCTGTGGCTTCCACATGGGCCTTCAAGAACGATATGTAAGGCAGCGACTTGGTCTTCTCTGCACACTTTTGCCAAATTTTACAAATTTGATACTTATGCTTCTTCGGAGGCTATTTTTGGGAGAGAGGTTTTGCAAGCCGTGGTGCCTTCCGTTTAGGTAACCTGACTTGTTCCCTCCCTTCATCTGTGTCCTAAAGCTTTGGTATTGTTTCCCACATGTAAGGATGAAGCCGTGGACCGGACACACCAATGTAGGAGAAAACAGAATTTATGCTTACCTGATAAATTTCTTTCTCCTACGGTGTGTCCGGTCCACGGCCCGCCCTGGCTTTTTTGTCAGGTTCCAAATTTTTTCTTTCTATACACTACAGTCACCACGGCACCCTATGGTTTCTCCTTTTTCTCCTAACCGTCGGTCGAATGACTGGGGGGGCGGAGCCAGAGGGGGAGCTATATGGGCAGCTTTTGCTGTGCTCTCTTTGCCATTTCCTGTTGGGGAAGAGAATATTCCCACAAGTACGGATGAAGCCGTGGACCGGACACACCGTAGGAGAAATAAATTTATCAGGTAAGCATAAATTCTGTTTTTTTCCTTTTTCTTCTCTTATGCAGAGTCAGTCAGATCTTCTAGAGTCCATTTTAAAGTTTTCCTATCTAAGACATATTTCTCCTTTGAGAGTATCTGCAATCCAGGTATGATGAGACATTCCTTGAACTGGGTTCGGGCATTCCTCTCTGGGAGTGATAGTTTCCGTTCCAGTCTGGGAACGGGACCTAGGTGTTTTCCTCTATTTTCTCCCGCTCTGACCTTCAAAATAGTACCATTTTCCTTTGTTTCAGGAGGGTCTATTCATATCGAATTTAGACCTGGAGGAAGTGTTCTTATCGTTCCCATGGTTCAGCATCTTTTCAAATTTCTCAGTCTTGTCAATCTAAGAAGAGGGTGCTCTTCTGGACAATATTTGAGTCAGGTATCATCCTTCCTGGACTAAGATCTCTTCAGGAGGTCAGGTCCAATCTGCTTTTTTATGGATGGCAGATGAATTTGGAGAAGTTTTCATCTACAACTTGGAATTTGTTGGCTTAATAGTTTCTCTATCTAGGAGAAGATTTCTGACAAATGTCAGATATCAAGGATTTATTCTTTTTCTGCCCAGCCATTTTACATCCTGAAGGTTGGGATCTTCCTGAAGTTGATTTTATCTCACTTTCAATGATTTAAATTTAGAGAGCTTGTGGTCAGCTAAAGCTTATGGTTTTTAAAAAAAGGTCCCTGTGGTATAGCTTAGTGGTTAGCACACCTAGCTGGGAAACCAAAGGTCGAGAGTTTGAATCCTCCCACAGGTGCTGGTTCTTTGTGTTATGGCTTATTCGGTCATCAATCCCTTTGCTAATTCCATGGAATGGAGAGGATAAATATTGACTCTCTTCCATGGTGGCTTCTCAGGAATATCTGTCACGGGGCACATATTTCTAGAGACATTCCTGGGTGATGTGACCACAGAAGCCAACGATCTGTGCTGGGAAAAGGTCTGGGTCTTGTTTTCGGCGCAGAAGTGTCTGCTCTCCTACTTAACATTTTGGAGCTGAGAGCGTTTTACAATACTCTGTTAGTCTGGCCTCAGTTGTCTTTAGCTTGATTCCAGTAAGAGAATACCTCTCCAATGGTTTACATCAGCCACCAGGGAGGAACTCTGTGTTTCTTAGCCATGTTGAGCAATTGCGTTCCATAGATATTAAGTTGTTATCTTGGAAGGTTTTGTTTATGGTTTTCTCTTCTGCTTTTAGAGTGTTGGATCTCTGTTTTGTAGTGTGGTTTGCCTTATCATCTTTTCTTTCTTGTAATTGGCAAGAGTCCATGAGCTAGTGACTTATGGGATATACAATCCTACCAGGAGGGGCAAAATTTCCCAAACCTCAAAATGCCTATAAATACACCCCTCACCACACCCACAATTCAGTTTTTACAAACTTTGCCTCCTATGGAGGTGGTGAAGTAAGTTTGTGCTTGATTTCTATGTTTATATGAGCTTCTCAGCATTTTGAAGACCGATTTCCTCTCGGGGTACAGTGAATGTCAGAGGGATGTGAAGGGAGTATCACCAATTAATATATATGGTTTTCCTCGCGGGAAATCTTTTTCATAGGTTCTCTGTTATCGGTCGTAGAGATTCATCTCCTACCTCCCTTTTCAGATCGACGATATACTCTCATATTCCATTACCTCTACTGATAACCGTTTGAGTACTGGTTTGGCTATCTGCTATATGTGGATGGGTGTCTTTCGGTAAGTAGGTTTTCATTACTTAAGACACTCTCAGCTATGGTTTGACACTTTATGTATTAATATAAAGTTCTAAATATATGTATTGTACTTATATTTGCCATGAGTCAGGTTTATGTATATTTCCTTTTGCAGACTAAGTTTCATATTTGGGAAAAAACATATTTAGGAAAATATTTTTCTTACCTGGGGTATATGCTTTTTCATAAAAATTTTGCAAGCAAAATTAGGCTCGCAAGGTGCTGATGTTTATTGCGTCATTTTTGGAACGAGAATTGTTTTGGCGTGAAGGTACGTCTCGTGATGCAAATTCGTCTTTTCCGGCATCTTAGTTGATGCAGAGTATGTCATTTCCTGCTGTTGTTGGCGCCAGAAAAAATCATTTTGCGTTGTGCGTCACACTTGGCGCCAAATAATTTCATTATTTAAAACCCCATTCCTATATTCCTCTTGCCTTTTTCTATGTCAGAGGGCTACGCTGTTTGCATTTTTGCAGGTTTTGTTTTTTATGGTTTTCTCTTCTGCTCGGAGAGTGTTGCAACTCTGTTTTGTAGTGTGGTTCTCCTTATCTTCTTTTTCTTGCAGATGAGGCGGTTCTTCGTTCTAATTTAGGTTCCTTTCTAAAGTGGTTTCGGACAGAAAATGTAATCAGGAAATTGTTTTTCCTTCTCTTCGTCATAGTTCTTCTTTTCAGAAGAACGTTTGTTATACAACTCTGAGGTTGTGCCTTCTTCAAATTTTATTTTCAGGCGACTAAGGTAGGGAGATGTGGTGTAGTGGTTAGCTCCATCGCTACTGAAGCAGGAGGTTGTGGATTTGAATTCAGGTAGAGCTCCGGTTTTCTCATCCGTTTTTTCCCCGCTAGTTATCTGCCCTATCTGTTTGTTTCTCTGAGAAATGTTTAGGTGTGAAAGCTTCTGCTTCTTCTCCTTCTTTCTGGTTAAGAAGTTTTATGGTTTTGCCTATGAGTCTCCTGAGGGAATTACATCTCTTTCCTCTAGGACTATCTCTTCTTCGTGGGTTTTTCAAGGCTGCATGTCCTGTCCAAATTTTTCAATTTGGATTTTTTGCCTCGGCTGAGGTTCTTTTGGGAGAAAGGTTCTTCAAGCAGTGGTGCCTTCTGTTAAGGTTACCTGTCTTGTCCCTCCCTTATCATCTGTGTCCTCTAACTTGGGTACTGATTCCCAACAGTAATTAGGATGATTCCATGGACTCACCGTGTCATTAGAAAGAAAACAAAATTTATGTTTACCTGATAAATTTCTTTCTTTCTTGACGCAGTGAGTCCATGGCCCTCCCTGTTTTTTCAGACAGTGTATTTGTTATGTTAACCTCAGACACCTTTGCACCTGGTGTTATTCCTCTCTCTCCTTTTCCTTCGGTCGAATGACTGGGGTTTGTGGGAAGAGAAGTGATACTTAACAGCTCTGCTGTGGTGCTCTTTGCTTCCTCCTGCTGGCCAGGAGTGATATTCCCAACAGTAATTAAGATGATTCTGTGGACATATGTTAGACTTGTATTAACACACTATTTCTATAATAATATTATTATCACTAGTATATGCACATATTCTACGTTATATAGACATTAGTCTTTAAATACATACACATGCATACGTCATTATAGTATTACACTAGAGAGGAAACTGTCAATATCTAGACGAAGGATTATTATTATTTTCCAGCGCATCAATATATATTTAATCTCACAGATGTCTGGTTTGATTATACCACTAGATTATTATTTATTATTATTATAGATTAATATTTAACAGATCTATTGATAGGTTGTATATAATTGATATACTTATACATCCATCAATATTCGATTTTATATTTATCATTATTTTTTCGTACACATTCTATTAGTATCTTTTGTACAGTATACGATTGCTAGATTGGATGTTATACTAACAGAACATTTCGGATTTCCAACTATTAATCCATTAGCATATATTTGATTCTGTTGCGCCACTAGAATCATATCCCAATACCCTTTCTCTTCATTTATTCATATATATATATATATATATATATATATATATATATATATATATATATATATATATGTGTGTGTGTGTAAAAATTTTTTGAAAGGGATATGCACTCACCACCTTTCAACATCTGCCAGGGTGCTCTGTAGGAATAACAGTGAAGTAGATGAAAGAAAGCACTCACTGGACTTCAGCAATATGTGAACCAAATAAATTTATTTGTTTCACATATTGCTGAAGTCCAGTGAGTGCTTCCTTTCATCTACTTCACTATATATATATATATATATATATATATATAATATATATGTGTGTGTGTGTGTATGTGTGCATACATAAAACGAGAGAATTCTCAATGTATCCTTCCTGGTAAAATATTTTATAAATAAATATATATATATATATATATATATACAGTGTGTGTGTATGTATATATATATATATATATATATATACACATACACATACACACACACACACACACTCACTCATACCCACATGTCACTTTAGTATGTATAGACCCCGGCTGTATTCCAGTATTCTCAGAGTGCTGGAATATTATACCATATGTTAACACTCTCAAGTTAAGCAGTCCCAATATATTTTAGGCATTCCAGAGACCAAACTTGATACAAAGTATTGCCTTTTGGGATTATACACACATCTGTGTCTTTTCACGCCTGTATGGATATAGCACTGTCACCCTTGAAAGTCAGTGTTAATGTGTGGCAGTGTATATTGGTCCAAACACCCCCAATCTGGAAGCTTATTCTTCACTCACTCTGACAACCAATATCCCCACCGAGCCCACTCCTTTCTCACATCTACATGTGCAATGTCACACATCGGCTAGAGTGGTGTGAAGCATGATGCCACTGGTGTTCTCTGGAGCGGTAAATCATGCTTCATTATCTGGCAGTCTGATAGATTCTGTGAGTGGTGGATGTTAGAACAAGACTACATAGTAGAATGCATAGTGCCTACTGTAAAGTTTGGTGGAGTAGAGGTAGTGGTCTAGGACTGTTTTTCAGGGTTTCCGCTAGGCACCTTAGTCCCAGTGAAGGGTCATCTTAATGCTAGAGGATACAAAGACATTTTAGATAATTGAGTTTAGTTTGGTGATGGCCCTTTCCTGCTTATTGTGTGCCTGTGCACAAAGATAGGTCAATGAAGACATGGTTTGACAAGTGGTCTGCAAAGAGCCGTGAGCTCAACCTCATTGAACTCCTTTGGGGTGAATTAGAACAAAGAGTGTAAGCCGGACTTTCTTGTCCAATATGATTGCCAGACCTCACAAATGTTTTTGCTAATGGGGCAAAAAATTTCCACTGACGCATTCCAAAATCTTGTGTAAAGCTTTCCCAGAAGAATTACAGCAATTATAGGCACAAAGGGGGCCAACACCATAATACCATCCATTGTTTTAGAATGGGATATCCAGTAAGCTCATATAGGTGTGATGGTCAGGTATCTACATACTTTTGGCCTTATAGTGTATATAAAGTCCATGCTTTTTCCACCCTTATGGTTACAGTTTCCAAAGCCGCCTGTAAAACAGTTTATGCAAAGTAGCCACATGAACGTCCCTTCATACTTTTACTATATCCATCAGTGTTTAGTAAAAGATCTTTCTTTCTAATGACAGTGAGAGTCCACGAAATCCATTCATAACCTATGGGACATACTTCACCTGGCCACCAGGAGGAAGCAGATACACTCCAAACAGAGCATTGAAATATCCCTCCCACTTCCCATACCCTCCCAGTAGTTCTTTGCCTCGTTTCATGGAGGTAGGCAGAGAGAGGTGCTCTGCTGAAGTTTCTGAATGTATTGTCCTCAATTAATTGTTTCCTACAAGAGAGGACAGGGTAGTTAAGAGCCATGTTATTCTCTAGTTTTGGTGTGTTCTAGCTGCTGGATGTAGCATGTAAGTTCCCATGCCTCCTTCCAGATTGTCTAAGCTATTCTCCCTATTTAGGCAAACAATGTTAGACTTATTTTCTTTTTCATGACCCAGTCTATAGTGAGAATCTGTTGTTTACTTGGTAAGTCCTGTTTCTCCCTTCCTTCCCCTCTAAAGACTTGTTGTCTAAATGTAGGGGACAGTGGACATTTTGTATACAGTACTGGTGCTTAGTTCATTCCCTCACATACATGAATAGGGGGTAACTTGAGTTTATTGCACAAACCAGTTCCTACAATGGAGACAGAAGGTAATGTGTGAAACTAAGATTTGACTGTAGACCTATGGTGGAGGTCGTCAAAGCCTGCATATGTGTTGTAGGAAACACCTTAGAAACGGCACTGGGTCCTCTGTCTGGACTCGCCATTTGGACCCTGTGCACGCTTATATGTTGTGTTCACAACCTCAGTGGGGTTTACACACTGAGACAACAGTTAATACACCACATACAAGAGGGGGCTAAACATTTGTACATTCTTCCCTCCGGTGCACGCTAAGTTTAGGCGCCATTGGTGTTAGGTTTTCTGCAGTATAGGGTGTGCTGGATGATGGAAGGAGACCACGTTGACGTCACGGCTGTTTTTCGCACCTTCCCGTCCCTGCCTCTCTTTCACAGTGAGCTCTATGTGAGTTGCAGTTTTAGACTGGAACAGCAGCAAAGTGAATAGCGCTTTCCTAGGAGGTGGTAAAGCATCTCAAACAATCATTACTTTGGGGGATAATTTTAAGACTTAAAATCTCTTTACACTGGGGTTTATTATTGCTTTCATTATTATATTGACTGTTACTTTGCTGTACATTATGGAGGACTCCACTTGTCCTACTACTTTATTTGAGGCTAATAAATGTATGCTCTGTAGGTTAGCCACAATGTGTCGTCCTGCTCAATTGTGTAGCTAATGCATTACTTCTGTCCTACAGTCTTATTCAGGGGTCCTGGTATCCAGACACCTACAATATCCCCGCCAGCTCAGACTAATACTGGATGCTCTGCGAACTCGCAGATTTTAGTTTGCCCTGATATGCCAGTACTACAGCCCCAGACGGTTGTTCCTATCTCAACATATGCTGTACCCTGCACAATCATTCAGGGGTTGGTGTTTTTCCTCATGACTTAGCAGCCCAATTGAGATCTGTGCTTCCTGCTGCTCTGAGTGCTGTGCCAGTTGCAGGGAAGAGGAAGGCTAAGCATGGTTCCTCTGACTCTAGGACCAGCAGTTCTTTGGGAGCTGAAGCAGTCAGACATATGCAGCTTTCTGAGGTTGACGATTCCTCGGCTAGTTCTGAGAGAGAGTTTTCCATCCTCTAACTCATTCGGAGAGTCAGAAAAGGACTCAGAAGATATTAATTTAAGATTTAAAATTGAACACCAAAGGTATTTGCTTAAAGAGGTATTGTCCACTCTGGGCGTACCGGAGTGTAAACCTTCAGAAGAAAAGCAGGTTTACACATTTGATATGGTGTTTGAACCTAGGTCTAAGACCCCTGAAGTGTTTCCAGTACCTTCATTGGTGCCGGACATTATAACCAAGGAATGGGAAAAACCTGGTGTCCCGTTCTCTCCTTCTCCAAACTTAAAGAAAATGTTTCCTGTACCGGATAGCCATTTGGCAGGAATGGAATACTGTCCTTAAGGTAGACTGTGCCATTTCTATTCTTGCTAAACACACTACTATCCCTCTAGAAAATAGCACATCTTTCAAGGACTCTATGGATAGAAAATTAGAGGGATTTCCGAGAAGGGTCTTCTTCAAGGAGGCTTGCTTTTCCAGCCTGATGTAGATATTGCAGTGTTGGCAGGGGCTGCCAACTTTTGGTGTAATGCTTTGTCGGAAATTATTTTGGTGGAATCTCAGAATTGCATGCAGGCCCCAAAGATGGCCAATTCCTTTATTCTCCAAATTATTCGCCTCAATGTTAAGACCTCTAGCTTTGCGGTGCTCGTTAGATGGGCTCTCTGGTTATAGTCTTGGTCAGCAGACATGGTTTGTAAGTCAAGGCTATCTCTGGCATTTAAAGGTAAATCCCTATTTGGGCCAGGTACTGATTCTTTCATTTCTACTGTCACTGGTGGTAAAGTGGCCTTTCTGCCTCAGGACAAGAAAGCTAAATCTAAAGAATGTCCTATGGGACATTTTCGCTCCTTTCATCAGAACAAGACACAGAGGAGCACTGCAACAGCCAAGTCTGAGATGCCCAGGAGTACCTGGAAACTGAACCCGCTTTGGATCAAGAACAAGCAACATAAGAAATTGACCCCTGATAACAAGTCTGCATGAAGGGTCGGTCCCCAAGTAGGGGACAGGTTATCTCGGTTCCAGGAAGTTTGGGGTCAGTCCGATCAGGACCCTAGGGTTCTGGACATTGTATCTCAGAGATACAAAATAGGTTTCCGGTCTCGCACTCAAAGGGTCGGGTTCCTACTTTCAATCTCAGGGAGGCCGTAAAAAAATAACAACCTTCCTGCGATGTGTAGACTATCTGGTATCTATGGGAGTTGTCCCAGTACATTTGACAGAGAGAGAAGGTTCTTACTCAAACCTATTCATTGTTCTCAAAAAGGAGGGAACCTTTCTTCCCTTCTTAGACCTGAAGTTCTTCAACAAATTCTTAAGGGTACCTTCCTTCAAAATGGAGACCATCAGGTCCATTCTTCCTCTTGAACAGGAGGGTCAATTCATGACGACTATAGATCTGAAGGATGCATTCCTTCACATTAAAGTTCATCGAGATAATTACGGTAGCTACGTTTTTCTTTCCTGGATAAGCATTAACAATTTATAGCTCTCCCATTTGGTTTAGCTACGGCTCACAGGATCTTTACAAAGGTGCTAGGATCCCTCCTTGCTGTAGTCAGACTACAGGGGATTGCTGTGGTGCCATACTTGGACAACATCTTGGTTAAGGTGCCATCTTTACATTTAGCAACATCTCACCTTCCTGGGAGATCTTAACAGATGCAAATTTGACAGGCTGGGGTGCTGTGTGGCGTTCTCTGATAGCTCAAGGCATCTGGCGCCCAGGGGAAGCAATCCTACCAATCAACAATCTGGAGCTCTTCAATCGTTGCCCCAGTTATGTTCTGTCCAGTTTATTCGATTTCAGTCAGACAACTTCAATACGGTGGCCTATGTCAATCACCAGGGCGGAACTCGCAGTTCTCTGGCGATGCGAGAGGTGTCTTGAATCCTTCTATGAGCAGAGACTTCTCAATGCCAGATATCAGCCATCCACATTCCTGGTATGGACAATTGGGAAGTGGATTTTCTGAGCAGACAGACTCATTTGCTAAACCAGGAGGTGTTTTGCGAAATCACCTTCATGTGGGGGTGCCCAGAGATGGATCTGATGGCTTCCCATCTCAATGCAAACTGCCAAGATATAGGTCGAGATGTAGGGATCCTCAAGCAGGATTTGTTAACGCTTTAGCAGTTCCTTGGCTTTTTAATCTAGTATATATTTTCCTCCAATAGTTCTACTTCCTCAAATTGTAGCTCTCCAGAGATCCTGGTAGCTCCTTCGTGGCCACGCAGGACTTGGTATGCAGACCTCATAAGAATGTCATCTTTTTCCTCCATGGCGGCTACCTCAGAAACTGGACCTTTTGACTCAGGGTCCGTTCTTTCAAAACCTATATTCTCTGAGGCTGACTGCATGGAGATTGAATGCTTAGTTTTCTCTTAGCGGGTTCTCTGAGACAGTGATTGAGACTCTGGTTCAGGCTTGAAAACCTGTTACCAGACATATTTACCACAAAGTTTGCAGGACTTATCTGTCTTGATGTGTGGACCGTGGATTCCCTTAGCACAAGGTAAAGACTCAGTTTATTTTTCAGTTTCTACAGGATGGTTTAGAGAAGGACTTGCCAGTTCTCTTAAAGGTCAGATTTCTGCTCTTTCTGTTTTGTTGCATAAGAAGTTGTCTTGTTTGCTAGATGTTCAGTCATTTGTACAAGCTATTGCTAGCATTAGATCTGTTTTAATACTTAATGTTCCTCCATTGAGCCTTAATCTGGTTCTTTAGAGTTCAACAGGCTCCGTTTTAGCCTATGCATTTTATTGATATTAAGTTACTAAGTTGGAAAGTGTTGCTTCTATTAGCTGTTTTCTCTGCTCGTAGAGTATCTGAATTGTCTGCCCTCCAGTGTGATCCACCTTACCTAGTGTTTTATTCAGATGAGGCTGTACTGCGGACAAAGATGGGGATTTTACCTAATGTCTCAACTCACAATATTATTCAAGCAATTGTTGTTCTGTCTCTTTGTCCCAATACTCCTTCCACTACGGAGAGGCTGTTGCGTATTCTGGATGTTGTTGGAGCCTTAAAGTTCTATATTTATGCTACGGATTTTCCTCAATCTTCCTCTTTGTTTATCCTACATTCTGGTAAGTGCAAAGGTCAGAAAGCCACAGCCCTGTCCTCCTGGTTCAGAAGTCTGATTCACATGGCGTATATAGAAGCAAGCCAGCAGCATCCATCACGGATTATGGCACATTCTACTCGTGCTGTGTCTTCTTCCTGGGCCTTCAAGAATGAGGCTTCAGTTGAACAGATATGTAAGGCTGCTTCCTGGTCCTTATTACATACTTTCACAAAATTTTACAGAGTTGATATTTTTGCCTCAGCAAGTGTTGCCTAATACTTAGTACTGCCTTTCCTACCTTACACCCTCCCTAAAATTTTGGTGAACTCCACAGCTTGGATGTTGGTTTGATATAGGCTATGTATGGATTTTGTGGACTCTCACTGCCATTAGAAAGAAAACATAATTTATGCTTACCTGATAATAAATTCTTTTCTTTCTTGTCAGTGAGAGTCCAAAAACCCACCTAGTAATAATTGAATGGCGCCAGTCTTATGGAACACCTGTACCCTTTTTTATCTCTCTACTTTTCCTTATCCTCAGCTTGAACTACTGAGAGGGTAGGGAAAGTGGGAGGGATATTTAATGCTTTGTTTGGGGTGTCTTTGCTTCCTCCTGGTGGCCAGGTGAAGTATTTCCCATATGTTACGAATGGATTTTGTGGACTCTCACTGTCAAGAATGAAAATAATTTATTAGGTTAGCAAAAACTGTTTTTAGATTTGTGCTTTTTTCAGACCTATACAGAAGTTTTTATACACACCCTTGTCTTCATTCATTTCAGCTTTGTTACTGTACACACTTTTTGCCTTCATACGAT
Source organism: Bombina bombina (assembly GCF_027579735.1). NCBI lineage: Eukaryota > Metazoa > Chordata > Amphibia > Anura > Bombinatoridae > Bombina > Bombina bombina. The sequence goes on along the minus strand of NC_069502.1, from coordinate 147,202,271 downwards.
TCAGCTTTACTGACTTGCCAGCACTGCTATGATTTTAGGCGAGTGTGAAGAGAACCAGATTTATAGATTTATTTTATAATAATTATACTATATTCAAAGTAAAACCATATGAAAGCCTACTCATGAATGTACTTTACTTTTATAATATATATATGTTATGTATGTGTGTGTGTATGTGTGTGTGTGTATATATATATATATATATATATTTGTGTGTGTATATATATATATATATGTTTGTGTGTGTGTATATATATATATGATATTGTTAGCAATGGGTGTGGCCAAAACAGCTAAATTCAATTAGTGGGGGAATCTATATACTTTTGGCATTATAGTGTGTACCTGTGTACCTGTGTATGTGTGTGTGTGTGTATGTGTATATGTATATATGTATGTATGTATGTATGTATGTATATATATATATGTGTGTGTGTATATTTATGTACATATTTATATAATATACACACACATTATATGTCTGTATGTGTGTGTGTGTGTATATATATATATATATATATATATATATATATCATAATTTATGTAAGAATTTACCTGATAAATTAATTTCTTTCATATTGGCAAGAGTCCATGAGCTAGTAACGTATGGGATATACAATCCTACCAGGAGGGGCAAAGTTTCCCAAACCTCAAAATGCCTATAAATACACCCCCCCCCACCACACCCACAATTCAGTTTAACAAATAGCCAAGAAGTGGGGTGATAAGAAAGGAGCAAAAAGCATCAACAAGGAATTGGAATAATTGTGCTTTATACAAAAAAAATCATAACCGCCATAAAAAGGATGGGTCTCATGGACTCTTACCAATATGAAAGGAATGAATTTATCAGGTAAATTCTTACATAAATTATGTTTTCTTTCATGTAATTGGCAAGAGTCCATGAGCTAGTGAAGTATGGGATAGCAAATACCCAAGATGTGGAACTCCACGCAAGAGTCACTAGAGAGGGAGGGATAAAAATAAAAACAGCCAATTCCGCTGAAAAATTAATCCACAACCCAAATCAAAAGTTTTAATCATATAATGAAAACAACTGAAATTATAAGCAGAAGAATCAAACTGAAACAGCTGCCTGAAGTACTTTTCTACCAAAAACTGCTTCTGAAGAAGAGAAAACATCAAAATGATAGAATTTAGTAAAAGTATGCAAAGAAGAGCAAGTTGCTACTTTGCAAATCTGATCAACAGAAGCTTTATTTTTAAAAGCCCAGGAAGTGGAAACTGACCTAATAGAATGAGCCGTAATTCTCTGAGGCGGGGATTTACCCGACTCCAAATAAGCTTGATGAATCAAAAGCTTTAACCAAGATGCCAAAGAAATGGCAGAAGCATTCTGACCTTTCCTAGAACCAGAAAAGATAACAAATAGACTAGAAGTCTTCCTGAAATCTTTAGTAGCTTCAACATAATATTTCGAAGCTCTTACCACATCCAAAGAATGTAAGGATCTCTCCAGAGAATTCTTAGGATTAGGACACAAAGAAGGGACAACAATTTCTCTACTAATGTTGTTGGAGTTCACAACTTTAGGTAAAAATTTAAACGAAGTCCGCAAAACCGCCTTATCCTGATGAAAAATCAGAAAAGGAGACTCTCAAGAAAGAGCAGATAAATCAGAAACTCTTCCAGCAGAAGAGATGGCCAAAAGGAACAACACTTTCCAAGAAAGTAATTTAATGTCCAGAGAATGCATAGCCTCACGGAGGAGCCTGTAACACCCTCAAAACCTTACAGGCAGGCCTTCAAAACCAAATTAAGACTCCAAGGAGGAGAAATTGATTTAATGACAGGCTTGATATGAACCAAAGCCTGTACAAAACAATGAATATCAGGAAGTTTAGCAATTTTTCTGTGGAACAGAAAGAGCAGAGATTTGTCCTTTCAAAGAACTTGCAGACAAACCCTTATCTAAACCATCCTGAAGAAACTGTAAAATTCTAGGAATTCTAAAAGAATGCCAAGAGAATTTATGAGAAGAGCACCATGAGATGTAAGCCTTCCAAACTCGATAATAAATCTTTCTAGACACAGATTTACGAGCCTGCAACATAGTATTAATCACTGAGTCAGAGAAACCTCTATGACTAAGCACTAAGCGTTCAATTTCCATACCATCAAATTTAATGATTTGAGATCCTGATGGAAAAACGAACCTTGATATATTAGATCTGGCCTTAATGGAAGTGGCCAAGGTTGGCAACTGGACATCCGAACAAGATCCACATACCAAAACCTGTGCAGCCATGCTGGAGCCACCAGCAGCACAAACGATTGCTCCATGATGATTTTGAAAATCACTCTTGGAAGAACTACTAGAGGCGGAAAAATATAGGCAGGTTAATAACTCCAAGGAAGTGTCAATGCATCCACTGCTTCCGCCTGAGGATCCCTGGACCTGGATAGGTACCTGGGAAGTTTCTTGTTTAGATGAGATGCCATCAGATCTATTTCTGGAAGCCCCCACATTTCAACAATTTGAAAAAACACATCTGGGTGAAGAGACCACTCTCCCGGATGTAAAGCTTGACTGAGATAATCCGCTTCCCAGTTGTCTATACCTGGGATCTGGACCACAGAAATTAGACAGGAGCTGGATTTTGCCCAAGCAAGTATCCGAGATACTTCTTTCATAGCCTGAGGACTGTGAGTCCCACCCTGATGATTGACATACGCCACAGTTGTGACATTGTCTGTCTGAAAACCAATAAACATCTCTCTCTTCAAATAGAAGCCAAAACTGAAGAGCTCTGAGAATCACACGGAGTTCCAAAATATTGATTGGTAATCTCGCCTCTTGAGATTTCCAAACCCCTTGTGCTTTCAGAGATCCCCAGACAGCTTCCCAACCTAAAAGACTCGCATCTGTTGTGATCACGGTCCAGGTTGGATGAACCAAAGAGACCCGTAGAACTATACGATGGTGATCTAACCACCAAGTCAGAGATAGTTGAATATTGGGATTCAAGGCTATTAAATGTGATATCCTAGAATAATCCCTGCACCATTAATTCAGCATTAAAAACTGGAGAGGTCTCATATGAAAATGAGCAAAGGGAATCGAGTCTGATGCTGCAGTTATTAGACCTAAAACTTCCATGCATATAGCTACTGAAGGAAATAATAGAGACTGAAGGTTGACTGAACCCAATATAAATTGTCTCTTGTCTGTTAGAGACAATGACATTGACACAATCTATCTGGAAACCTAAAAAAAGGTGACCCTTGTCTGAGGAATTAAGGAACTTTTTTGGTAAAATGATCCTCCAACCATGTCTTTGAAGAAACAACAGAAGTTGAATCGTATGAGATTCTGCAGAATGAAAAGACTGAGCAAGTACCAAGATATCGTCCAAATAAGGAAACACTGAGAACCTTTGAAAAGATTCCTAGAGCTGTCGCTAGGCCAGAAAGGAAGAGCAACAAATTGGTAATGCTTGTCTAAAAAAGTGAAACTCAGAAAATGAAAATAATCTGAATGAAACAGAATATGAAGACATGTATCGTTTAATTCTATTGTGGGCAAATAATGCCCTTGCAGTACCAAAGGCAGATTGACCTTATAATCACCATTCTGAAAGATGGTACTCTTACATGACAATTCAAAAGATTTTCTTTCTTTGGGACAATGAATAGTTCTGAATAAAATTTCAGACCCCGTTTCTGAAACGGAATTGGTATGAATACCCCAGAAAAGTCCAGGTCTAAAAACACACTTCAGGAAAGTCTGAACCTTTACTAGGATTGCTGGAATATGTGAGAGAGAAAAAAACTTCTCACAGGCGGTCTTACTCTGAATCCTATTCTGTACCCCAATCTAAGGAGTTTGGACCGAATTGAACCTAACATCTTTAGAAAAATCTTAACCTGCCCCCTACCAGCTAAGCTGGAATAAGAGCCGCACCTTCATGCAAATTTGGGGGCTGGCTTTGATCTCTTAAATAGCATTGAATTCATTCGATTTTGAAGAACGCTTCCAATTAGAAACATATTACTTGGGGGAAAATTAGGTTTCTGTTCCTTATTAAGAACAAAAAACGGTTATAAGCTTAAGATGTACCCTTAGAACTTAATCTTGAGGCAAAAAACTCCCTTCCCCACAGTAACAGTTGAAAGTATTGAATCCAACTGTAAACGAAATAATTTATTACCTTGGAAGGAAAGAAAATAGAAATCTGGATTTAGAAATCAAATCAGCATTCCAAGATTTAAACCACAAAGTTCTTTTAGCTAAAATAGCTAAAGTCATAGATTTAACCTCAATTTTGATAATATCAAAAATGGCATCACAAATGAAATTATTAGCATGTTGAATCAAGTTAACAATGCTAAACAAATCATAATCCGATACTTGTTGCGCTAAAGTTTCCAACCAAAAAAGATGAAACAGCTGCAACATCAGCCAAAGAAATTGCAGGCCTAAGAGAAGGACCTGAAAATAAATTAATTTTCCTTAGATAAGATACAAGTTTCCCATCTGAAGGATCTTTAAAATAAACTATTTTCCATAGGAATAGTAGTACGTTTAGCAAGAGTAGAGAGAGCCCCATTAACTTTGGGGATCTTTTCCCAAAACTCCAAACTAACTGCTGGCAAAGAATACAATTTTTAAAACCTTAAAGAAGGAATAAAAGAAGTACCAGGCCTATTCCATTCCCTAGTATTAGGAAGTGGAAAAAAAAATCTGAAGTAACCACAGGAGGTTAATAAACAGAATGTAAATGCTAGTTAGCCTTAAAATCAAGAGGACTAGTCTCCTCAATATGGAATATAATCAACACTTTTCAACAAAGAACGAATGTACTCCATTTAAAAATAAAAAAGTAGATTTGTTAGTGTCAATATCTGATGAAGGATATTCTGAATCAGATAAATCCTCAACAGAGAAGGATAATTCAGTATGTTGTCGGTCATTTGAAAATTCATCAACTAAATGAGAAGTTTAAAAAAGACCTTTACATTTTATTAGAAGGCGGGATGGCAGACAAAGCCTTCTGAATAGAATCAGAAAAATATTCTTATAAATTCCCAGGTATATCTTGTACATTAGATGTTAAAAGAATAGCAATAGACAATGCATTAATACTGATGGACATTTTCTTTGTATGTAAAAGTTTATCATGCTAACTTATTACAAACCATAGCTAAAGATAAAAATTCATCACATTAAAATTAATGAACTTAGCTTTGGTAGGACTGATATCAGTCATCAGGAATCCAACAGTGTTTTCTGATACAGGAACAGTTTTGAGATATCTTGCAAATGTAAGAGAAAAAACAACATATAAAGCAAAATATTAATTTACTTATATAACCGTTTCAGGAATGGGAAAGAAATGCAAAACAAAATAAGCCTCTGGAAACCAGAAGCAAAAAGAAAAGAAGTATGATGCCCACAACTGACAAAATATTTTTTGGCGCCAAAAACGTCTGCAACAAACATGAGCGTCATAGATGACGCAACCACATGAAAAAACTCGGCGCCAACTAAGACGACAGAAATTACGTCAACAAACGTAATTCTCGCGCCAAGAATGACGCAATAAATTATAGCATTTTGCGCTCCCGCGAACCTAACAGCCCGCAATTTAGAAAAGAGAGTCAATTTGAAAACTTCCGGTAAGAAATTTTTTTTTTTCTCCAACATAGGTGTGTCCGGTCCACGGCGTCATCCTTACTTGTGGGATATTCTCTTCCCCAACAGGAAATGGCAAAGAGCCCAGCAAAGCTGGTCACATGATCCCTCCTAGGCTCCGCCTACCCCAGTCATTCTCTTTGCCGTTGTACAGGCAACATCTCCACGGAGATGGCTTAGAGTTTTTTAGTGTTTAACTGTAGTTTTTATTATTCAATCAAGAGTTTGTTATTTTAAAATAGTGCTGGTATGTACTATTTACTCTGAAACAGAAAAGAGATGAAGATTTCTGTTTGTAAGAGGAAAATGATTTTAGCAACCGTTACTAAAATCCATGGCTGTTCCACACAGGACTGTTGAGAGGAATTAACTTCAGTTGGGGGAACAGTGAGCAGTCTTTTGCTGCTTGAGGTATGACACATTCTAACAAGACGATGTAATGCTGGAAGCTGTCATTTTCCCTATGGGATCCGGTAAGCCATGTTTATTCAGAAAGTAAATAAGGGCTTCACAAGGGCTTATTAAGACTGTAGACTTTTTCTGGGCTAAATCGATTCATATATTACACATATTTAGCCTTGAGGAATCATTTAATCTGGGTATTTGGGTAAAATAATATCGGCAGGCACTGTTTTAGACACCTTATTCTTTAGGGGCTTTCCCTAATCATAGGCAGAGCCTCATTTTCGCGCCGGTATTGCGCACTTGTTTTTGAGAGGCATGACATGCAGTCGCATGTGTGAGGAGCTCTGATACATAGAAAAGACTTTCTGAAGGCATCATTTGGTATCGTATTCCCCTTTGGGCTTGGTTGGGTCTCAGCAAAGCAGATACCAGGGACTGTAAAGGGGTTAAAGTTAAAAACGGCTCCGGTTCCGTTATTTTCAGGGTTAAAGCTTCCAAATTTGCTGTGCAATACTTTTAAGGCTTTAAGACACTGTGGTGAAATTTTGGTGAATTTTGAACAATTCCTTCATACTTTTTCGCAATTGCAGTAATAAAGTGTGTTCAGTTTAAAATTTAAAGTGACAGTAACGGTTTTATTTTAAAACGTTTTTTGTACTTTGTTATCAAGTTTATGCCTGTTTAACATGTCTGAACTACCAGATAGACTGTGTTCTGAATGTGGGGAAGCCAGGGTTCCTTCTCATTTAAATAAATGTGATTTATGTGACACTGAAAATGATGCCCAAGATGATTCCTCAAGTGAGGGGAGTAAGCATGGTACTGCATCATTCCCTCCTTCGTCTACACGAGTCTTGCCCACTCAGGAGGCCCCTAGTACATCTAGCGCGCCAATACTCCTTACTATGCAACAATTAACGGCTGTAATGGATAATTCTATCAAAAACATTTTAGCCAAAATGCCCACTTATCAGCGTAAGCGCGACTGCTCTGTTTTAGATACTGAAGAGCATGAGGACGCTGATGATAATGGTTCTGAAATGCCCCTACACCAGTCTGAGGGGGCCAGGGAGGTTTTGTCTGAGGGAGAAATTTCAGATTCAGGGAAAATTTCTCAACAAGCTGAACCCGATGTGATTACATTTAAATTTAAGTTGGAACATCTCCGCGCTCTGCTTAAGGAGGTATTATCCACTCTGGATGATTGTGAGAATTTGATCATCCCAGAGAAACTATGTAAAATGGACAAGTTCCTAGAGGTCCCGGGGCTCCCAGAAGCTTTTCCTATACCCAAGCGGGTGGCGGACATTGTAAATAAAGAATGGGAAAGGCCCGGTATACCTTTCGTCCCTCCCCCCATATTTAAAAAATTGTTTCCTATGGTCGACCCCAGAAAGGACTTATGGCAGACAGTCCCCAAGGTCGAGGGAGCGGTTTCTACTTTAAACAAACGCACCACTATACCCATAGAAGATAGTTGTGCTTTCAAAGATCCTATGGATAAAAAATTAGAAGGTTTGCTTAAAAAGATGTTTGTTCAGCAAGGTTACCTTCTACAACCAATTTCATGCATTGTCCCTGTCACTACAGCCGCGTGTTTCTGGTTCGATGAACTAGTTAAGGCGATCGATAGTGATTCTCCTCCTTATGAGGAGATTATGGACAGAATCCGTGCTCTCAAATTGGCTAATTCTTTCACCCTAGACGCCACTTTGCAATTGGCTAGGTTAGCGGCGAAAAATTCTGGGTTTGCTATTGTGGCGCGCAGAGCGCTTTGGTTGAAATCTTGGTCAGCGGATGCGTCTTCCAAGAACAAACTACTTAACATTCCTTTCAAGGGGAAAACGCTGTTTGGCCCTGACTTGAAAGAGATTATCTCTGATATCACTGGGGGTAAGGGCCACGCCCTTCCTCAGGATAGGTCTTTCAAGGCCAAAAATAAACCTAATTTTCGTCCCTTTCGTAGAAACGGACCAGCCCCAAGTGCTACGTCCTCTAAACAAGAGGGTAATACTTCTCAAGCCAAGCCAGCCTGGAGACCAATGCAAGGCTGGAACAAGGGAAAGCAGGCCAAGAAACCGGCCACTGCTACCAAGACAGCATGAAATGTTGGCCCCCGATCCGGGACCGGATCTGGTGGGGGGCAGACTCTCTCTCTTCGCTCAGGCTTGGGCAAGAGAGGTTCTGGATCCTTGGGCACTAGAAATAGTCTCCCAAGGTTATCTTCTGGAATTCAAGGGGCTTCCCCCAAGGGGGAGGTTCCACAGGTCTCAATTGTCTTCAGACCACATAAAAAGACAGGCATTCTTACATTGTGTAGAAGACCTGCTAAAAATGGGAGTGATTCATCCTGTTCCATTAGGAGAACAAGGGATGGGGTTCTACTCCAATCTGTTCATAGTTCCCAAAAAAGAGGGAACGTTCAGACCAATCTTAGATCTCAAGATCTTAAACAAGTTTCTCAAGGTTCCATCGTTCAAGATGGAAACCATTCGAACAATTCTTCCTTCCATCCAGGAAGGTCAATTCATGACCACGGTGGATTTAAAGGATGCGTATCTACATATTCCTATCCACAAGGAACATCATCGGTTCCTAAGGTTCGCATTCCTGGACAAGCATTACCAGTTCGTGGCGCTTCCTTTCGGATTAGCCACTGCTCCAAGGATTTTCACGAAGGTACTAGGGTCCCTTCTAGCGGTGCTAAGACCAAGGGGCATTGCAGTAGTACCTTACTTGGACGACATTCTGATTCAAGCGTCGTCCCTTCCTCAAGCAAAGGCTCACACGGACATAGTCCTGGCCTTTCTCAGATCTCACGGATGGAAAGTGAACGTGGAAAAGAGTTCTCTATCTCCGTCGACAAGGGTTCCCTTCTTGGGAACAATAATAGACTCCTTAGAAATGAGGATTTTTCTGACAGAGGCCAGAAAAACAAAACTTCTAAACTCTTGTCGGACACTTCATTCCGTTCCTCTTCCTTCCATAGCGCAGTGCATGGAAGTAATAGGTTTGATGGTAGCGGCAATGGACATAGTTCCTTTTGCGCGCATTCATCTAAGACCATTACAACTGTGCATGCTCAGTCAGTGGAATGGGGACTATACAGACTTGTCTCCGAAGATACAAGTAAATCAGAGGACCAGAGACTCACTCCGTTGGTGGCTGTCCCTGGACAACCTGTCACAAGGGATGACCTTCCGCAGACCAGAGTGGGTCATTGTCACGACCGACGCCAGTCTGATGGGCTGGGGCGCGGTCTGGGGATCCCTGAAAGCTCAGGGTCTTTGGTCTCGGGAAGAATCTCTTCTACCGATAAATATTCTGGAACTGAGAGCGATATTCAATGCTCTCAAGGCTTGGCCTCAGCTAGCGAAGGCCAAGTTCATACGGTTTCAATCAGACAACATGACGACTGTTGCGTACATCAACCATCAGGGGGGAACAAGGAGTTCCCTGGCGATGGAAGAAGTGACCAAAATCATTCAATGGGCGGAGACTCGCTCCTGCCACCTGTCTGCAATCCACATCCCAGGAGTGGAAAATTGGGAAGCGGATTTTCTGAGTCGTCAGACATTGCATCCGGGGGAGTGGGAACTCCATCCGGAAATCTTTGCCCAAATCACTCAACTGTGGGGCATTCCAGACATGGATCTGATGGCCTCTCGTCAGAACTTCAAGGTTCCTTGCTACGGGTCCAGATCCAGGGATCCCAAGGCGACTCTAGTAGATGCACTAGTAGCACCTTGGACCTTCAAACTAGCTTATGTATTCCCGCTGTTTCCTCTCATCCCCAGGCTGGTAGCCAGGATCCATCAGGAGAGGGCGTCGGTGATCTTGATAGCTCCTGCGTGGCCACGCAGGACTTGGTATGCAGATCTGGTGAATATGTCATCGGCTCCACCATGGAAGCTACCTTTGAGACGAGACCTTCTTGTTCAAGGTCCGTTCGAACATCCGAATCTGGTCTCACTCCAGCTGACTGCTTGGAGATTGAACGCTTGATTTTATCAAAACGAGGGTTCTCAGATTCTGTTATTGATACTCTTGTTCAGGCCAGAAAGCCTGTAACTAGAAAAATTTACCACAAAATATGGAAAAAATATATCTGTTGGTGTGAATCTAAAGGATTCCCCTGGGACAAGGTAAAGATTCCTAAGATTCTATCCTTTCTCCAAGAAGGATTGGAGAAAGGATTATCTGCAAGTTCCTTGAAGGGACAGATTTCTGCCTTGTCTGTGTTACTTCACAAAAAGCTGGCAGCTGTGCCAGATGTTCAAGCCTTTGTTCAGGCTCTGGTTAGAATCAAGCCTGTTTACAAACCTTTGACTCCTCCTTGGAGTCTCAACTTAGTTCTTTCAGTTCTTCAGGGGGTTCCGTTTGAACCCTTACATTCCGTTGATATTAAGTTATTATCTTGGAAAGTTTTGTTTTTGGTTGCAATTTCTTCTGCTAGAAGAGTTTCAGAATTATCTGCTCTGCAGTGTTCTCCTCCTTATCTGGTGTTCCATGCAGATAAGGTGGTTTTACGTACTAAACCTGGTTTTCTTCCTAAAGTTGTTTCTAACAAAAACATTAACCAGGAGATAGTCGTGCCTTCTTTGTGTCCGAAACCAGTTTCGAAGAAGGAACGTTTGTTGCACAATTTGGATGTTGTTCGCGCTCTAAAATTCTATTTAGATGCTACAAAGGATTTTAGACAAACATCTTCCTTGTTTGTTGTTTATTCTGGTAAAAGGAGAGGTCAAAAAGCAACTTCTACCTCTTTCTCTTTTTGGATTAAAAGCATCATCAGATTGGCTTACGAGACTGCCGGACGGCAGCCTCCTGAAAGAATCACAGCTCATTCCACTAGGGCTGTGGCTTCCACATGGGCCTTCAAGAACGAGGCTTCTGTTGATCAGATATGTAGGGCAGCGACTTGGTCTTCACTGCACACTTTTACCAAATTTTACAAGTTTGATACTTTTGCTTCTTCTGAGGCTGTTTTTGGGAGAAAGGTTTTGCAAGCCGTGGTGCCTTCCATTTAGGTGACCTGATTTGCTCCCTCCCTTCATCCGTGTCCTAAAGCTTTGGTATTGGTTCCCACAAGTAAGGATGACGCCGTGGACCGGACACACCTATGTTGGAGAAAACAGAATTTATGTTTACCTGATAAATTACTTTCTCCAACGGTGTGTCCGGTCCACGGCCCGCCCTGGTTTTTTAATCAGGTCTGATAATTTATTTTCTTTAACTACAGTCACCACGGTATCATATGGTTTCTCCTATGCAAATATTCCTCCTTAACGTCGGTCGAATGACTGGGGTAGGCGGAGCCTAGGAGGGATCATGTGACCAGCTTTGCTGGGCTCTTTGCCATTTCCTGTTGGGGAAGAGAATATCCCACAAGTAAGGATGACGCCGTGGACCGGACACACCGTTGGAGAAAGTAATTTATCAGGTAAACATAAATTCTGTTTTTTTTTTTTAAATATGCATTTCCCAAATATGAAACTGACAGTCTGCAAAAAGGAAATATACTGATTAACCTGAATCATGGCAAATATAAGTACAAACATATATTTAGAACTTTAACCCCTTAAGGACCAAGGCCTTTTTTCAATTTCTTTCCCTTAAAGACCAGGGCTATTTTTACATTTCTGCGGTGTTTGTGTTTAACTGTAATTTTCCTCTTACTCATTTACTGTACCCACACATATTATATACCGTTTTTCTCGCCACTAAATGGACTTTCTAAAGATACCATTATTTCTTTCATGTAATTAGCAAGAGTCCATGAGCTAGTGACGTATGGGATATACATTCCTACCAGGAGGGGCAAAGTTTCCCAAACCTTAAAATGCCTATAAATACACCCCTCACCACACCCACAATTCAGTTTTACAAACTTTGCCTCCTATGGAGGTGGTGAAGTAAGTTTGTGCTAGATTCTACGTTGATATGCGCTCCGCAGCAGGTTGGAGCCCGGTTTTCCTCTCAGCGTGCAGTGAATGTCAGAGGGATGTGAGGAGAGTATTGCCTATTTTAATGCAATGATCTCCTTCTACGGGGTCTATTTCATAGGTTCTCTGTTATCGGTCGTAGAGATTCATCTCTTACCTCCCTTTTCAGATCGACGATATACTCTTATATATATACCATTACCTCTGCTGATTTTCGTTTCAGTACTGGTTTGGCTTTCTACAACATGTAGATGAGTGTCCTGGGGTAAGTAAGTAAGCTTATTTTCTGTGACACTCTAAGCTATGGTTAGGCACTTTTTTATAAAGTTCTAAATATATGTATTCAAACATTTATTTGCCTTGACTCAGGATGTTCAACATTCCTTATTTTCAGACAGTCAGTTTCATACTTGGGATAAATGCATTTGTTTCAATCATTTTTTCTTACCTTAAAAAAAAAAATTTGACTTTTCTCCAACATAGGTGTGTCCGGTCCACGGCGTCATCCTTACTTGTGGGATATTCTCTTCCCCAACAGGAAATGGCAAAGAGCCCAGCAAAGCTGGTCACATGATCCCTCCTAGGCTCCGCCTACCCCAGTCATTCTCTTTGCCGTTGTACAGGCAACATCTCCACGGAGATGGCTTAGAGTTTTTTAGTGTTTAACTGTAGTTTTTATTATTCAATCAAGAGTTTGTTATTTTAAAATAGTGCTGGTATGTACTATTTACTCAGAAACAGAAAAGAGATGAAGATTTCTGTTTGTATGAGGAAAATGATTTTAGCAACCGTTACTAAAATCCATGGCTGTTCCACACAGGACTGTTGAGAGGAATTAACTTCAGTTGGGGGAACAGTGAGCAGTCTCTTGCTGCTTGAGGTATGACACATTCTAACAAGACGATGTAATGCTGGAAGCTGTCATTTTCCCTATGGGATCCGGTAAGCCATGTTTATTAAGATTGTAAATAAGGGCTTCACAAGGGCTTATTAAGACTGTAGACTTTTTCTGGGCTAAATCGATTCATTATTAACACATATTTAGCCTTGAGGAATCATTTAATCTGGGTATTTTGATAAGTTTATATCGGCAGGCACTTTTTTAGACACCTTTCTCTTTAGGGGCTTTCACAAATCATAGGCAGAGCCTCATTTTCGCGCCGGTGTTGCGCACTTGTTTTTGAGAGGCATGACATGCAGTCGCATGTGTGAGGAGCTCTGATACATAGAAAAGACTTTCTGAAGGCGTCATTTGGTATCGTATTCCCCTTTGGGCTTGGTTGGGTCTCAGCAAAGCAGACACCAGGGACTGTAAAGGGGTTAAAGTTAAAAACGGCTCCGGTTCCGTTATTTTAAGGGTTAAAGCTTCCAAATTTGGGGTGCAATACTGTTAAGGCTTTAAGACACTGTGGTGAAATTTTGGTGAATTTTGAGCAATTCCTTCATATTTTTTCGCAATTGCAGTAATAATGTGTGTTCAGTTTAAAATTTAAAGTGACAGTAACGGTTTTATTTTAAAACGTTTTTTGTACTTTGTTATCAAGTTTATGCCTGTTTAACATGTCTGAACTACCAGATAGACTGTGTTCTGAATGTGGGGAAGCCAGAGTTCCTTCTCATTTAAATAAATGTGATTTATGTGACAATGATGCCCAAGATGATTCCTCAAGTGAGGGGAGTAAGCATGGTACTGCATCATTCCCTCCTTCGTCTACACGAGTCTTGCCCACTCAGGAGGCCCCTAGTACATCTAGCGCGCCAATACTCCTTACTATGCAACAATTAACGGCTGTAATGGATAATTCTGTCAAAAACATTTTAGCCAAAATGCACACTTATCAGCGTAAGCGCGACTGCTCTGTTTTAGATACTGAAGAGCATGACGACGCTGATAATAATGGTTCTGAAGGGCCCCTAAACCAGTCTGATGGGGCCAGGGAGGTTTTGTCTGAGGGAGAAATTACTGATTCAGGGAACATTTCTCAACAAGCTGAACCTGATGTGATTACGTTTAAATTTAAGTTGGAACATCTCCGCATTCTGCTTAAGGAGGTATTATCCACTCTGGATGATTGTGACAAGTTGGTCATCCCAGAGAAACTATGTAAAATGGACAAGTTCCTAGAGGTCCCGGGGCTCCCAGAAGCTTTTCCTATACCCAAGCGGGTGGCGGACATTGTAAATAAAGAATGGGAAAGGCCCGGTATTCCTTTCGTCCCTCCCCCCATATTTAAAAAATTGTTTCCTATGGTCGACCCCAGAAAGGACTTATGGCAGACAGTCACCAAGGTCGAGGGAGCGGTTTCTACTTTAAACAAACGCACCACTATACCCATAGAAGATAGTTGTGCTTTCAAAGATCCTATGGATAAAAAATTAGAAGGTTTACTTAAAAAGATGTTTGTTCAGCAGGGTTACCTTCTACAACCAATTTCATGCATTGTCCCTGTCACTACAGCCGCGTGTTTCTGGTTCGATGAGCTGGTAAAGGCGGTCGATAGTGATTCTCCTCCTTATGAGGAGATTATGGACAGAATCAATGCTCTCAAATTGGCTAATTCTTTCACCCTAGACGCCACTTTGCAATTGGCTAGGTTAGCGGCTAAGAATTCTGGGTTTGCTATTGTGGCGCGCAGAGCGCTTTGGTTGAAATCTTGGTCAGCTGATGCGTCTTCCAAGAACAAGCTACTTAACATTCCTTTCAAGGGGAAAACGCTGTTTGGCCCTGACTTGAAAGAGATTATCTCTGATATCACTGGGGGTAAGGGCCATGCCCTTCCTCAGGATCGGCCTTTCAAGGCCAAAAATAAACCTAATTTTCGTCCCTTTCGTAGAAACGGACCAGCCCAAAGTGCTACGTCCTCTAAGCAAGAGGGTAATACTTCTCAAGCCAAACCAGCTTGGAGACCAATGCAAGGCTGGAACAAGGGAAAGCAGGCCAAGAAACCTGCCACTGCTACCAAGACAGCATGAAATGTTGGCCCCCGATCCGGGACCGGATCTGGTGGGGGGCAGACTCTCTCTCTTCGCTCGGGCTTGGGCAAGAGATGTTCTGGATCCTTGGGCGCTAGAAATAGTCTCCCAAGGTTATCTTCTGGAATTCAAGGGGCTTCCCCCAAGGGGGAGGTTCCACAGGTCTCAGTTGTCTTCAGACCACATAAAAAGACAGGCATTCTTACGTTGTGTAGAAGACCTGTTAAAAATGGGAGTGATTCATCCTGTTCCATTAGGAGAACAAGGGATGGGGTTCTACTCCAATCTGTTCATAGTTCCCAAAAAAGAGGGAACGTTCAGACCAATCTTAGATCTCAAGATCTTAAACAAGTTTCTCAAGGTTCCATCGTTCAAAATGGAAACCATTCGAACAATTCTTCCTTCCATCCAGGAAGGTCAATTCATGACCACGGTGGATTTAAAGGATGCGTATCTACATATTCCTATCCACAAGGAACATCATCGGTTCCTAAGGTTCGCATTCCTGGACAAGCATTACCAGTTCGTGGCGCTTCCTTTCGGATTAGCCACTGCTCCAAGGATTTTCACAAAGGTACTAGGGTCCCTTCTAGCTGTGCTAAGACCAAGGGGCATTGCTGTAGTACCTTACTTGGACGACATTCTGATTCAGGCGTCGTCCCTTCCTCAAGCAAAGGCTCACACGGACATTGTCCTGGCCTTTCTCAGATCTCACGGATGGAAAGTGAACGTGGAAAAGAGTTCTCTATCTCCGTCAACAAGGGTTCCCTTCTTGGGGACAATAATAGACTCCTTAGAAATGAGGATTTTTCTGACAGAGGCCAGAAAAACAAAACTTCTAGACTCTTGTCGGATACTTCATTCCGTTCCTCTTCCTTCCATAGCGCAGTGCATGGAAGTGATAGGTTTGATGGTAGCGGCAATGGACATAGTTCCTTTTGCGCGCATTCATCTAAGACCATTACAACTGTGCATGCTCAGTCAGTGGAATGGGGACTATACAAACTTGTCTCCGAGGATACAAGTAAATCAGAGGACCAGAGACTCACTCCGTTGGTGGCTGTCCCTGGACAACCTGTCACAAGGGATGACCTTCCGCAGACCAGAGTGGGTCATTGTCACGACCGACGCCAGTCTGATGGGCTGGGGCGCGGTCTGGGGATCCCTGAAAGCTCAGGGTCTTTGGTCTCGGGAAGAATCTCTTCTACCGATAAATATTCTGGAACTGAGAGCGATATTCAATGCTCTCAAGGCTTGGCCTCAGCTAGCGAGGGCCAAGTTCATACGGTTTCAATCAGACAACATGACAACTGTTGCGTACATCAACCATCAGGGGGGAACAAGGAGTTCCCTGGCGATGGAAGAAGTGACCAAAATCATTCTATGGGCGGAGTCTCACTCCTGCCACCTGTCTGCTATCCACATCCCAGGAGTGGAAAATTGGGAAGCGGATTTTCTGAGTCGTCAGACATTGCATCCGGGGGAGTGGGAACTCCATCCGGAAATCTTTGCCCAAGTCACTCAACTGTGGGGCATTCCAGACATGGATCTGATGGCCTCTCGTCAGAACTTCAAAGTTCCTTGCTACGGGTCCAGATCCAGGGATCCCAAGGCGGCTCTAGTGGATGCACTAGTAGCACCTTGGACCTTCAAACTAGCTTATGTATTCCCGCCGTTTCCTCTCATCCCCAGGCTGGTAGCCAGGATCAATCAGGAAAGGGCGTCGGTGATCTTGATAGCTCCTGCGTGGCCACGCAGGACTTGGTATGCAGATCTGGTGAATATGTCATCGGCTCCACCATGGAAGCTACCTTTGAGACGAGACCTTCTTGTTCAAGGTCCGTTCGAACATCCGAATCTGGTCTCACTCCAGCTGACGGCTTGGAGATTGAACGCTTGATCTTATCGAAGCGAGGGTTCTCAGATTCTGTTATCGATACTCTTGTTCAGGCCAGAAAGCCTGTAACTAGAAAGATTTACCACAAAATTTGGAAAAAATATATCTGTTGGTGTGAATCTAAAGGATTCCCTTGGGACAAGGTTAAGATTCCTAAGATTCTATCCTTCCTTCAAGAAGGATTGGAAAAAGGATTATCTGCAAGTTCCCTGAAGGGACAGATTTCTGCCTTGTCTGTGTTACTTCACAAAAAGCTGGCAGCTGTGCCAGATGTTCAAGCCTTTGTTCAGGCTCTGGTTAGAATCAAGCCTGTTTACAAACCTTTGACTCCTCCTTGGAGTCTCAACTTAGTTCTTTCAGTTCTTCAGGGGGTTCCGTTTGAACCCTTACATTCCGTTGATATTAAGTTATTATCTTGGAAAGTTTTGTTTTTGGTTGCAATTTCTTCTGCTAGAAGAGATTCAGAATTATCTGCTCTGCAGTGTTCTCCTCCTTATCTGGTGTTCCATGCAGATAAGGTGGTTTTACGTACTAAACCTGGTTTTCTTCCAAAAGTTGTTTCTAACAAAAACATTAACCAGGAGATTATCGTACCTTCTCTGTGTCCGAAACCAGTTTCGAAGAAGGAACGTTTGTTGCACAATTTGGATGTTGTTCGCGCTCTAAAATTCTATTTAGATGCTACAAAGGATTTTAGACAAACATCTTCCTTGTTTGTTGTTTATTCCGGTAAAAGGAGAGGTCAAAAAGCAACTTCTACCTCTCTCTCTTTTTGGATTAAAAGCATCATCAGATTGGCTTACGAGACTGCCGGACGGCAGCCTCCCGAAAGAATCACAGCTCATTCCACTAGGGCTGTGGCTTCCACATGGGCCTTCAAGAACGAGGCTTCTGTTGATCAGATATGTAGGGCAGCGACTTGGTCTTCACTGCACACTTTTACCAAATATTACAAGTTTGATACTTTTGCTTCTTCTGAGGCTATTTTTGGGAGAAAGGTTTTGCAAGCCGTGGTGCCTTCCATCTAGGTGACCTGATTTGCTCCCTCCCATCATCCGTGTCGTAAAGCTTTGGTATTGGTTCCCACAAGTAAGGATGACGCCGTGGACCGGACACACCTATGTTGGAGAAAACAGAATTTATGTTTACCTGATAAATTACTTTCTCCAACGGTGTGTCCGGTCCACGGCCCGCCCTGGTTTTTTAATCAGGTCTGATAATTTATTTTCTTTAACTACAGTCACCACGGTTTCATATGGTTTCTCCTATGCAAATATTCCTCCTTAACGTCGGTCGAATGACTGGGGTAGGCGGAGCCTAGGAGGGATCATGTGACCAGCTTTGCTGGGCTCTTTGCCATTTCCTGTTGGGGAAGAGAATATCCCACAAGTAAGGATGACGCCGTGGACCGGACACACCGTTGGAGAAAGTAATTTATCAGGTAAACATAAATTCTGTTTTTTCCTGTGGGCTGTTAGGCTCGCGGGGGCTGAAAATGCTTCATTTTATTGCGTCATTCTTGGCGCGGACTTTTTTGGCGCAAATTTTTTTTCTGTTTCCGGCGTCATACGTGTCGCCGGAAGTTGCGTCATTTTTTGACTTTTTTTGCGTCAAAAGTGTCGGCGTTTCGGATGTGGCGTCATTTTTGGCGCCAAAAGCATTTAGGCGCCAAATAATGTGGGCGTCTTTTTTGGCGCTAAAAAATATGGGCGTCATTTTTGTCTCCACATTATTTAAGTCTCATTATTTATTGCTTCTGGTTGCTAGAAGCTTGTTCACTGGCATTTTTTCCCATTCCTGAAACTGTCATTTAAGGAATTTGATCAATTTTGCTTTATATGTTGTTTTTTCTTTTACATATTGCAAGATGTTCCACGTTGAAACTGAGTCAGAAGATACTTCAGGAAAATCGCTGCCCAGTGCTGGAGCTACCAAGCTAAGTGTATCTGCTATAAACTTTTGGTATCTGTTTCTCCAGCTGTTGTTTGTATTGCATGTCATGACAAACTTATTAATGCAGATAAAATTTCCTTTAGTACTGTTACATTACCTGTTGCTGTTCCGTCAACATCTAATTTTCAGAGTGTTCCTGATAACATAAGAGATTTTATGTTTTAAATCCATTAAGAAGGCTATGTCTGTTATTTCTCTTTCTAGTATACATAAAAGTCTTTTAAAACTTCTCTTTTTTCAGATGAATTTTTAAATGAACATCATCATTCTGATACTGATAATGGATCTTCTGGTTCAGAGGTTTCTGTCTCAGAGGTTGATGCTGATAAATCTTTGTATTTGTTCAAGATGGAATTTATTCGTTCTTTACTTAAAGAAGTATTAATTGCATTAGAAATAGAGGGTTCTGGTCCTCTTGATACTAAATCTAAACGTTTAAATAAGGTTTTTAAATCTCCTGTAGTTATTCCAGAAGTGTTTTCTCTCTCTGATGCTATTTCTGAAGTAATTTCCATGGAATGGAATAATTTAGGTAATTCATTTACTCCTTCTAAACGTTTAAGCAATTATATCCTGTGCCATCTGACAGATTAGAGTTTTGGGACAAAATCTCTAAGGTTAATGGGGCTGTCTCTACTCCTGCTAAACGTACTACTATTCCTATGGCAGATAGTACTTCATTTAAGGATCCTTTAGATAGGAAAATTGAATCCTTTCTAAGAAATGCTTACTTATGTTCAGGTAATCTTCTTAGACCTGCTATATTTTTAGCGGATGTTGCTGCAGCTTCAACTTTTTGGTTAGAAGCTTTAGCGCAACAAGTAACATATCATAATTTTATAGCATTATTATTATTCTATAACATGCTAATAATTTTATTTGTGATACCATCTTTTGATATCATTAGAGTTGATGTCAGGTATATGTCTCTAGCTATTTTTAGCTAGAAAAGCTTTATGGCTTAAAACTTGGAATGCTGATATGTCTTCTAAGTCAACTTTGCTTTCCCTTTCTTTCCAGGGTAATAAATTATTCGATTTTCAGTTGGATTCTATTATCTCAACTGTTACTGGAGGGAAAGGAACTTTTTTACCAAAGGATAAAAAATCTAAGGTAAATTTAGGTCTAATAATCATTTTCGTTCCTTTCCTCACAACAAGGAACAAAAGCCTGATCCTTCCCCCTACAGGAGCGGTATCAGTTTGGAAACCATTTCCAGTTTGGAATATATCCAAGCCTTATAGAAACATATAGCCAGCTCCTAAATACCCATGAAGGTGCGGCCCTCATTCCAGCTCAGCTGGTATGGGGCAGTTTACATTTTCTTCAAGGAAATTTGGATCAATTCCGTTCACAATCTCTGGTTTCAGAACATTGTTTCAGAAAGGTACAGAATTGGCTTCAAGTTAAGGCCTCCTGCAAAGAGATTTTTTTCTTTCCCGTGTCCCAGTAAACACAGCAAAGGCTCAGCATTTCTGAAATGTGTTTCAGATCTAGAGTTGGCTGGAGTAATTATGCCAGTTCCAGTTCTGGAACAGGGGCTGGGGTTTTATTCTATCTCTTCATTGTACCAAAGAAGGTCAATTCCTTCAGACCAGTTCCGGATCTATCTATATTGAATCGTTATGTAAGGATACCAACATTCAAGATGGTAACTGTAGGACTATCCTGTCTTTTGTTTAGCAAGGGCATTATATGTCTACAATAGATTTACAGGATGTATATCTGCATATTCCGATTCATCCAGATCACTTTTAGTTTCTGAGATTCTCTTTTTAGACAAGCATTACCAGTTTTGTGGCTCTACCGTTTGGCCTAGCGTCAGCTCCAAGAATTTTTTTCAAAGGTTCTCGGTGCCCTTCTGTCTGTAATCAGAGAACAGGGTTTTGGTATTTCCTTATTTGGACGATATCTTGGTACTTGCTCAGTCTTCACATTTTCGCAGAATCTCATACGAATCGACTTGTGTTGTTTCTTCAAGATCATGGTTGGAGGATCAATTTACCATTCAGTTCATTGTTTCCTCAGACAAGGGTAACCTTTTTAGGTTTCCAGATAGATTCAGTGTCTATGACTCTGTCCTTGTCAGATAAGAGAAGTTTAACATTGATATCAGCTTGTCAAAACCTTCAGTCACAATCATTCCCTTTGGTAGCCTTATGCATGGAAATTTTAGGTCTTAGGACTGCCGCATCGGATGCGATCTCCTTTGCTTGTTTTCACATGCGACCTCTTCAGCTCTGTATGCTGAACTGGTGGTGCAGGGATTACACAAAGATATCTCAATTAAAATCTTTAAACCGATTATACGACACTCTCTGACATGGTGGACAGTTCACCATCGTTTAGTTCAGGGGGCTTCTTTGTTCTTCCGACCTGGACTATAATCTCAACAGATGCAAGTCTTACAGGTTGGGGAGCTGTGTGGGGGTCTCTGACGGCACAAGGGGTTTGGGAATCTCAGGAGGTGAGATTACCGATCAATATTTCTTTCATGTAATTAGCAAGAGTCCATGAGCTAGTGACGTATGGGATATACATTCCTACCAGGAGGGGCAAAGTTTCCCAAACCTTAAAATGCCTATAAATACACCCCTCACCACACCCACAATTCAGTTTTACAAACTTTGCCTCCGATGGAGGTGGTGAAGTAAGTTTGTGCTAGATTCTACGTTGATATGCGCTCCGCAGCAAGTTGGAGCCCGGTTTTCCTCTCAGCGTGCAGTGAATGTCAGAAGGATGTGAGGAGAGTATTGCCTATTTGAATGCAGTGATCTCCTTCTACGGGGTCTATTTCATAGGTTCTCTGTTATCGGTCGTAGAGATTCATCTCTTACCTCCCTTTTCAGATCGACGATATACTCTTATATATACCATTACCTCTGCTGATTCTCGTTTCAGTACTGGTTTGGCTTTCTACAAACATGTAGATGAGTGTCCTGGGGTAAGTAAATCTTATTTTCTGTGACACTCTAAGCTATGGTTGGGCACTTTGTTTATAAAGTTCTAAATATATGTATTCAAACATTTATTTGCCTTGACTCAGAATGTTCAACTTTCCTTATTTTTCAGACAATCAGTTTCATATTTGGGATAATGCATTTGAATTAATCATTTTTTCTTACCTTTCAAAAATTTGACTCTTTTTTCCCTGTGGGCTGTTAGGCTCGCGGGGGCTGAAAATGCTTCATTTTATTGCGTCATTCTTGGCGCGGATTTTTTTTGCGTCAAAAATGTCGGCGTTCCGGATGTGGCGTCATTTTTGGCGCCAAAAGCATTTAGGCGCCAAATAATGTGGGCGTCTTGTTTGGCGCTAAAAAAATATGGGCGTCGCTTTTGTCTCCACATTATTTAAGTCTCATTATTTATTGCTTCTGGTTGCTAGAAGCTTGTTCACTGGCATTTTTTTCCCATTCCTGAAACTGTCATTTAAGGATTTTGTTCAATTTTGCTTTATATGTTGTTTTTTCTATTACATATTGCAAGATGTTCCACGTTGCAACTGAGTCAGAAGATACTTTAGGAAAATCACTGCCGGGGCTGGAGCTACCAAGCTAAGTGTATCTGCTATAAATTTTTGGTATCTGTTTCTCCAGCTGTTGTTTGTATTGCATGTCATGACAAACTTATTAATGCAGATAAAATTTCCTTTAGTACTGTTATATTACCTGTTGCTGTTCCGTCAACATCTAAATTTCAGAGTGTTCCTGATAAACATAAGAGATTTTATTTTTTTAAATCCATTTAGAAGGCTATGTCTGTTATTTCTCCTTCTAGTTTACATAAAAGTCCTTTAAAACTTCTCTTTTTTTCAGATGAATTTTTAAATGAACATCATCATTCTGATACTGATAATGGTTCTTCTGGTTCAGAGGTATTTCTTCAGATTGTTCAAATGTGGGAACTTCCAGAAATAGATCTGATGGCGTCTCATCTAAACAAGAAACTTCCCAGATATCTGTCCAGATCCCGGGATCCTCAGGCGGAGGCAGTGGATGCATTTTCACTTCCTTGGAAGTATCATCCTGCCTATATCTTTCCGCCTCTAGTTCTTCTTCCAAGAGTAATCTCCAAGATACTGAAGGAATGCTCGTTTGTTCTGCTGGTAGCTCCGGCATGGCCTCACAGGTTTGGTATACGGATCTTGTCCGGATGGCCTCTTGCCAACCATGGACTCTTCCGTTAGACCAGACTTTCTGTCGCAAGGTCCTTTTTTCCATCAGGATCTGAAATCCTTAAATTTATAGGTATGGAGATTGAACGCTTGATTCTTGGTCAAAGAGATTTCTCTGACTCTGTGATTAATACTATGTTACAGGCTCGTAAATCTGTATCTAGAGAGATATATTATAGAGTCTGGAAGACTTATATTTTTTGGTGTCTTTCTCATCTTTTTTCTTGGCATTCTTTTAGAATGCCGAGAATTTTTTTCAGTTTCTTCAGGATGGTTTAGATAAGGGTTTGTCTGCAAGTTTCTTGAAAGGACAAATCTCTGCTCTTTCTGTTCTTTTTCACAGAAAGATTGCTATTCTTCCTGATATTCATTGTTTTGTACAAGCTTTGGTTCGTATAAAACCTGTCATTAAGTCAATTTCTCCTCCTTGGAGTTTGATTTTGGTTCTGGGAGCTCTTCAAGCTCCTCCCTTTGAACCTATGCATTCATTGATCATTAAATTACTTTCTTGGGAAGTTTTGTTCCTTTTGGCCATCTCTTCTGCCAGAAGAGTTTCTGAATTATCTGCTCTTTTCTTGTGAGTCTCCTTTTCTGATTTTTCATCAGGATAAGGCGGTGTTGCGAACTTCTTTTGAATTTTTACCTAAAGTTGTGATTTCCAACAACATTAGTAGAGAAATTGTGGTTCCTTCATTATGTCCTAATCTTAAGAATTCTAAGGAGAAAGCATTGCATTCTTTGCATGTTGTTAGAGCTTTGAAATATTATGTTGAAGCTACTAAGTCTTTCCGAAAGACTTCTAGTCTATTTGTTATCTTTTCCGGTTCTAGAAAAGGCCAGAAAGCTTCTGCCATTTCTTTGGCATCTTGGTTGAAATCTTTAATTCATCTTGCCTATGTTGAGTCGGGTAAAACTCCGCCTCAGAGGATTACAGCTCATTCTACCAGGTCAGTTTCTACTTCCTGGGCGTTTAGGAATGAAGCTTCGGTTGATCAGATTTGCAAAGCAGCAACTTGGTCCTCTTTGCATACTTTTTCAATTCTACCTTTTTGATGTATTTTCTTCTTCTGAAGCAATTTTTGGTAGAAAAGTACTTCAGGCAGCGGTTTCAGTCTGAATCTTCTGCTTATGTTTTTTATTAAACTTTATTTTGGGTGTGGATTATTTTCAGCAGGAATTGGCTGTCTTTATTTTATCCCTCCCTCTCTAGTGACTCTTGTGTGGAAAGATCCACATCTTGGGTAATCATTATCCCATACGTCACTAGCTCATGGACTCTTGCTAATTACATGAAAGAAAACATAATTTATGTAAGAACTTACCTGATAAATTCATTTCTTTCATATTAGCAAGAGTCCATGAGGCCCACCCTTTTTGTGGTGGTTATGATTTTTTTTGTATAAAGCACAATTATTCCAATTCCTTATTTTATATGCTTTCGCACTTTTTTATCACCCCACTTCTTGGCTATTCGTTAAACTGAATTGTGGGTGTGGTGAGGGGTGTATTTATAGGCATTTTAAGGTTTGGGAAACTTTGCCTCTCCTGGTAGGAATGTATATCCCATACGTCACTAGCTCATGGACTCTTGCTAATATGAAAGAAATGAATTTATCAGGTAAGTTCTTACATAAATTATGTTTTTGAACTCCGTGCAATTTTCAGAGCTCTTCAGTCTTGGCCTCTTCTGAAGAGAGAGTTGTTCATTTGTTTTCAGATAGACAATGTCACAGCTGTGGCATACATCAATCATCAAGGAGGGATCTCGATCAAAGAAGCATCTCGAATTTTGGTTTGGGCGGAATCCAGCTCCTGTCTAATCTCTGCGGTTCATATCCCAGGTATAGACAATTGGGAAGCGGATTATCTCAGTCGCCAAACGTTGCATCCGGGCGAATGGTCTCTTCACCCAGAGGTATTTCTTCAGATTGTTCAAATGTGGGAACTCCCAGAAATAGATCTGATGGCTTCTCATCTAAACAAGAAACTTCCCTGGTATCTGTCCAGATCCCGGGATCCTCGGGCGGAAGCAGTGGATACATTATCACTTCCTTGGAAGTATCATCCTGCCTATATCTTTCCGCCTCTAGTTCTTCTTCCAAGAGTATTCTCCAAGATTCTAAAGGAATGCTCGTTTGTCCTGCTGGTAGCTCCAGCATGGCCTCACAGGTTTTGGTATGCGGATCTTGTCTGGATGGCCTCTTGCCAGCTGTGGACTCTTCCGTTAAGACCAGACTTTCTGTCGCAAGGTCCTTTTTTCCATCAGGATCTCAAATCCTTAAATTTAAAGGTATGGAGATTGAACGCTTGATTCTTGGTCAAAGAAGGTTTCTCTGACTCTGTGATTAATACTATGTGACAGGCTCGTAAATCTGTATCTAGAGAGATATATTATAGAGTCTGGAAGACTTATATTTCTTAGTGTCTTTCTCATCATTTTTTCTTTTTGAATACCGAGAATTTTTCAGTTCCTTGAAAGGACAAATCTCTGCTCTTTCTGTTCTTTTTTCACAGAAGGATTGCTAATCTTCCTGATATTTCATTGTTTTGTACAAGCTTTGGTTCGTATAAAACCTGTCATTAAGTCAATTTCTCCTCCTTGGAGTTTGAATTTGGTTCTGGGGGCTTTTCAAGCTCCTCCTTTTGAACCCATGCATTCTTTGGTCGTTATATTACTTTCTTGGAAAGTTTTGTTTCTTTTGGCCATCTCTCCTGCCAGAAGAGTCTCTGAATTATCTGCTCTTTCTTGTGAGTCTCCTTTTCTGATTTTTCATCAGGATAAGGCGGTGCTGCGAACTTCTTTTGAATTTTTTACCTAAGGTTGTGAATTCTAACAACCTTAGTAGAGAAATTGTGGTTCCTTCATTATGTCCTAATCCTATGAATTCTAAGGAGAAATCATTGCATTCTTTGGATGCTGTTAGAGCTTTGTATTACTATGTTTAAGCTTAGGAAGATTCTGGAGTCCCAATGAAATAATCCAACAAACTTTATTGTGAAAAAATAATAAAATAAGTAGAGACACCAGCAATAGACAGAGAAACAGCTGGTCCTACTAGTTTCGGCTAGTTGCAACTAGCCGAAACTAGTAGGACCAGCTGTTTCTCTGTCTATTGCTGGTGTCTCTACTTATTTTATTATTTTTTCACAATAAAGTTTGTTGGATTATTTCATTGGGACTCCAGAATCTTCCTTTGTTTATTTACCTACGGGCTACAAGGAGCCCGCTTTTCATTTGGAGCCCATACAGCCTCTACACTCTTTATGGCAAGCTGTTGGTTTACCTGTTCCCCCTAGGAAAGCTGAAGAATCGGCACCAAGCTTCAGTGAGACACACACGTTGCAAGTCCCCTGCATAGGCACGCCCCCGGTGTGACGTCACACGCCGGTCTCGCATACCAAAGGACACGCTGCATAAAGGAGGCCAGTCTAGTGAGTAATTCCGCACCGGAGCTGCGGTTCACCAGGACGACGGAGCCTGTACCTGGCAGACGAAGGGATCCTTTGATGTAAAGGTAAAAAAGGCACTTTTATGTTCACATAATTAAGAAGAATTTTCTGCCTATACAGTATTTGCGGGGTGACGTTGAAAGTTGTCTCTTGGTTATTCGACTCTGCTGGGAGCCTTGGAGTTGCTTGGATTTACAGGCTTATCTGGTGCACGTCATATGTGCTTTCCTGGGGGTTCATTAGCTTTCTGTGACGTATGACTGTCCAGCCATTGAGTGTATACATTACTTGATCAGGATATCAGTCATTTAACCCATGGGAAATTTGCTGTTGTTTATTTATGTTTAAGCTTCTAAGTCTTTCCGAAAGACTTCTAGTCTGTCATCTTTTCCGGTTCTAGAAAAGGCCAGAAAGCTTCTGCCATTTCTTTGGCATCTTGGTTGAAATCTTTATTTCATCATGCCTATATCGAGTCGGGTAAAATTCCGCCTCGAAGGATTACAGTTCATTCTACTAGGTAAGTTTCTACTTCCTGGGCGTTTAGGAATGAAGCTTCGATTGATCAGATTTGCAAAGCAGCAACTTGGTCCTCTTTGCATACTTTTTCTAAATTCTACCATTTTGATGTGTTTTCTTCTTCTGAAGCAGTTTTTGGTAGAAAAGTACTTCAGGCAGTGGTTTCAGTTTGAATCTTCTGCTTATGTTTTTCATTAAACTTTATTTTGGGTGTGGATTATTTTCAGCAGGAATTGGCTGTCTTTATTTTATCCCTCCCTCTCTAGTGACTCTTGTGTGGAAAGATCCACATCTTGGGTAGTCATTATCCCATACGTCACTAGCTCATGGACTCTTGCTAATTACATGAAAGAAAACATAATTTATGTAAGAACTTACCTGATAAATTCATTTCTTTCATATTAGCAAGAGTCCATGAGGCCCGCCCTTTTTTGTGGTGGTTATGATTTTTTTGTATAAAGCACAATTATTCCAATTCCTTATTTTATATGCTTTCGCACTTTTTTCTTATCACCCCACTTCTTGGCTGTTCGTTAAACTGAATTGTGGGTGTGGTGAGGGGTGTATTTATAGGCATTTTAAGTTTTGGGAAACTTTGCCCCTCCTGGTAGGAATGTATATCCCATACGTCACTAGCTCATGGACTCTTGCTAATATGAAAGAAATGAATTTATCAGGTAAGTTCTTAAATAAATTATGTTTTTCATCATATCTTATAATATATTAAAAAAATTATAAAATATGAGGAAAAAATGGAAATAAAACACACTTTTTCTAACTTTGACCCCCAAAATCTGTTAAACATCTGCAACCACCAAAAAACAACCATGCTAAATAGTTTCTAAATTTTGTCCTGAGTTTAGAAATACCCAATGTTAACATGTTCTTTGCTTTTTTTGCAAGTTATAGAGCAATAAATACAAGTAGCACTTTGCTATTTCAATACCACTTTTTTTCAAAATGAGCGCTAGTTACATTGGAACCCTGATATCTGTCAGGAATACCTGAATATCCCTTAACATGTATATATTTTTTTTTAGAAGACATTCCAAAGTATTGATCTAGGCCCATTTTGGTATATTTCATGCCACCATTTCACTACCAAATGCGATCAAATAAAAAAAATTGTTCAATTTTTCACAATTTTTTTCACAAACTTTAGGTTTCTCACAGAAATTTACAAACAACTTGTGCAATTATGGCATAAATGGTTGTAAATGCTTCTCTGGGATCCCCTTTGTTCAGAAATAGCAGACTTATATGGCTTTGGTGTTGCTTTTTGGTAATAAGAAGGCTGCTAAATGCCACTGCGCACCACTCGTGTTTTATGCCCAGCAGTGAAGGGGTTAATTAGGGAGCTTGAAGAGTTAATTTTAGCTTTAGTGTAGTAGACAACCCAAAGTATTGATCTAGGCCCATTTTGGTATATTTAATGCCACCATTTCACCGCCAAATGCGATCAAATTTAAAAAAAAAACGTAAATATTTTCGCAATTTTAGGTTTCTCACTGAAATTATTTACAAACAGCTTGTGCAATTATGGCACAAATGGTTGTAAATGCTTCTCTGGGATCCCCTTTGTTCAGAAATAGCAGACATATATGGTTTTGGCGATGCTTTTTGGTAATTAGAAGGCTGCTAAATGCCGCTGCACATCACACGTGTATTATGTCTAGCAGTGAAGGGGTTAATTAGGGATCTTGTAGGGAACTTGCAGGGTTAATGTTAGCTTTAGTGTAGAGATCAGCCTCCCACCTAACACATCAGACCCCCTGATCCCTCCCAAACAGCTCTCTTCCCTCCCCCACCCCACAATTGTCCCCGCCATCTTAAGTACTGACAGAAAGTCTGCCAGTACTAAAATAAAAGGTATCTTTTTTATTATTATTATTATTATTATTATTTTTTTTTTTAGCATATTCACATATGCTGCTGTGTAGGATCCCCCTTAGCCCCAAACCTCCCTGATCCCTCCCCCTCTACATTATTGGGAGCCATCTTGGGTACTGGCAGCTGTCTGCCAGTACCCAGTTTACAAAAAAAAATATATTTTTTATTCCCCCCCCCCACACTTTTCTGTAGTGTAGCTCCCCCCCCCCCAAGACTAAACCCCCACCCCCTCCCAGATCACTTAGATTATATATATTACATTTTATATACCCCCCTCTCTCCCTCTAAATATAAACAAAATCTGTTCCATAGTGTAATGGTTCCCACCCGCTCCCTCCCCCGTGCACGCGCGCGCCCCCCGCAATCCCGCCCACCTCTGCATTACATAATCCACCGATGGCCTCCCACGTCGGCTCCCACCCACCGATTGCGGCCATCGATGTCCGCTGCAGAGAGGGCCACAGAGTGGCTCTCTCTGCATCGGATGGGGTAAAATGTTATTGCAGTGATGCATCGATATCGAGGCATCACTGCAATAACCGGAAATCGTCTGGAAGCGATCAGGATCGCTTCCAGCCGCTTTCAACCCCAACGTCGTACAGGGTACGTCGCTGGTCTTTAAAGACCAGGTTGTGTGCGACGTACCCTGTACGACGCATGTCGTTAAGGGGTTAAATATAAAGTTTCAAACCATAGCTTAGAGTGTCTTAAATAAAGGAAACATACTTACCAAAAGACACTCATCTACATAAAGTAGATAGCCAAGCCAGTACTGAAACGAGAATCAGCAGAGGTAATGGTATATAAGAGTATATCGTCGATCTGAACAGGGAGGTAGGAGATGAATCTTTACGACCGATGTTAGGATGACCATTGTATTCAATAGGTAATACTCCCTTCACATCCCTCTGTCATTCACTGCACTCTGAGAGGAACCGGGCTTCAAAAAAGCTGAAAAGCGCATATCAATGTAGAAATCTAGCACAAACTTTCTTCACCACCTCATAGGAGGCAAAGTTTGTAAAACTGAATTGTGGGTGTGGTGGGGGGTGTATTTATAGGCATTTTGAGGTTTGGGAAACTTTGCGCCTCCTGGTAGGATTGTATATCCCATACGTCACTAGCTCATGGACTCTTGCCAATTACATGAAAGAAATATATGTGCGCACACAGACACACATTTAAATATATAAATGATATTGTTAGCAATGGTTGTGGCCAAAACAGATAAATTCAATTAGTGGGGGAATCTATATATATATATATATATATATATATATATATACTTTTGGCATTATAGTGTGTACCTGTGTGTGTGTGTGTGTATATATATATATATATATATATATATATATATATATATATGTATGTATGTATGTATGTGTGTGTGTATATATATATATATATATATGTATGTATGTGTGTATATATATATATATATATATATATATATATACACATACACACTATAATGCCAAAATATATAGATTCCCCCACTAATTGAATTTAGCTGTTTAAAGTTTAGATATCATGCTTGAATTGAATCTACATGTTCTTAGTGAGGGTGGTACCAAAACTACCTTTAACTGCCACCATCTCAAAACTATGTGCATATCTAAGTGGTAGATAAGTTGTAAGCCACACTGTGCTAAAAACTATGCAATGACTTTATAGAATTATCAGTATTTGTAATATATACGTTACAAGGTTATTTTTTCCTCCCCTTTTAGTATCTTAAAGACTCGCATCAGGAATGGAATTCCTTGTTTTGAAATTGAATGGTTAAAACCAGGTAACTACAATATGTTTAGTTCTTTTAAAAAAAATTAATAAAAAATAATCTATGTTGAATAATTTTTAAACAAATGATTCAACTAGTTGTACTGAAAAGAAATTGCTACACCAGTGATTAAAAGAATGTCACAATCATTTACTTGCTATTATTTTTTTGTTTGAACCTTCAATAGCAAACAATAATTTAATCTTTTCAATAATATAACATTTGTTGAATTTCTTAGGTACGAGGGTAAATCACTTTAACTTCTGTAGAAACTTATCTACGTACTGATAAAGAATTTGATGTTACTGAATTAATTCCCGATTTTTAATCTGTCTTCCAGGGGGATTTACCAAATCCTTATGGATCTTCGTATGCATATTCCCCCCCACTCTGTGGCCCTCTCTGCATTGGTCAGCAATGGTGCCGATCGTTGATGGGTGGGAGGGATAGCAAGGAGGCGGGTGGGCGGCCCATCGCTGGAGGGAGTTCCAGTTAGGCCAGATGAAGGGGCCGGGAGCGCGCAAGAGGGGTGCGGAATTGCGCGCGGGACTGGGACTGCTACACTACAGCAAAGTGTGATGGAGAGGGGGGAAATGTTGGGATAAGAATTTGGTAGGGGGTAGGGTATGGAGGGGGGGGGACAGCCTTACTACAGAATCTTTTTTTTTTTTTTATTATTTAAAAAAGAAAAACTTTTTTTTTTTTTGCAAACTGGGTACTAGCAGACAGCTGCCAGTACCTAAGATGGCGGAAAATAGGTAGGGGGGGAGGGTTAGAGAGCTGTTAGTGTGGGATCAGGGAGGTTGGGGGCTAAGGGGGATCCTACACTGAAGAATATGTATTAAAAAACAAAAGCCTTTTATTTTAGTACTGGCAGACTTTCTGAGAGGGGTCAGGGAGGGATCATGGGGTTGGGATGTTTCAGGTGGGAGGCAATCTCTACACTAAAGCTAAAATTAACCCCACAAGCTACCCAATTAACCCCTTCACTGCTGGGCATAATAAAAGTGTGGTGCGCAGCAGCATTTAGCTGCCTTACAAAAATGCAATTCCAAAGCCATATATGTCTATTTCTGAACAAAGTGAATCCCAGAGAAGCATTTACAACCATTTGTGCCATAATTGCACAAGCTGTTTGTAAATAATTTCACTGAGAAACCTAAAGTTTTTGAAAAATATATTTTTTTTTTATTTTATCACATTTGGCGGTGAAATTGTGGCATGAAATATTCCATAATGGGCCTAGATCAATACTTTGGGTTGTCTACTAAATATATATATATATATATATATATATATATATATATATATATATATATATATATACACACACACACACACACACATATGAAGGGATATTCAGGGATTCCTGACAGATATCAGTGTTACAATGTAACTATGGCTAATTTTGAGGGGGAAAAAATGGTTTGGAAATAGCAAAGTGCTACTTGTACTTATTGTCCTATAACTTGCAAAAAAAAGCAAAAAACATGTAAACATTGTGTGTTTCTAAACTAAGGACAACATTTAGAAACTTTTTAGCATGGATGTTTTCCTTCTAAATACAGGGAGAGTCCACAGCTTCATTCATTTCTTTTGGGAATACAGAACCTGGCCACCAGGAGGAGGCAAAGACACCGCAGCCAAAGGCTTACATACCTCCCCCACTTCCCTCATCTCCCAGTCATTCTTTGCCTTTCCTTTACTCTGTAATCTTCCGAAGTGTCAGAAGATTACAGAGTAGTTTCTTATGGAGGGTAGTACTCTTCGAGATGGGATTGGAGTTTTAAATAGTCTTGTCAGCCTCTCAGTGAGAGCATTGATGAAAGTTGGAGTCCGGAGATGCAGGGAGAGTCTTTCTGCGAAACCATCCCGACTCATGTTAACAGCTCCATAAGCAATCAGCGTTGACAAGTTTCACTGCCTGCTTTTCTGCACTTAAGTCCATGTCAGAAGCGCTGCTACAATCTGTCAAACTTGAAGGACGGTGTTGCTGTTCCACGGCACAGATTCCGGTAAGATTGTTTTAATTTTTATATACTTATAACGTTAGAAGACAGGGTCTCAGTGGGGCTCCTTTATCTTTATGGAATCAAGGGTTAATTTCTCAGGAGGGGGATTGTTGAACAGTGGGGGCTTTACTCAGGTTTTTGTGATTTTGACTTTTTATGTGTATGGGAAGTTTGGGCTCATAGGCTTTTACGGAACGTACAGGTTTTCGAGCTGTGCAGTTTTTTGGACTGGCAAGCTTTTCTTAGCGGGAGTGAATCCTGCACGTTGCACCACGTGACCGGGTGAGGTCACGTTTTTGTTTCCTATTTCCGTATTCCTGACTGTGCGACTGCAAAGAGGATCCATTTTTTTTCTCTACCTGTCTGGGTCATAGGAGGTGGTGAGTGCCACAGCTATTGGGGGTGTAAGGTGCCAGTTGTTTTTTGACCATAATCTACTTAGTCGAGTTATGGAGGATTCTGTTATGTTAGAGGGGGTTTCCTCTGATTCAGATATTGATACCTGTGTATATTGTGAGGAGGCCCGGGTAACCCAGCCCTCTCAATTATGTTCCGTATGCCGCATTAGAGTGTTCTCTGCTTCCCACGTTGGAGACCACTGAGCCATCCACATGAGGTGCGTTCCCTAACATCTTCTGGTCCTGCACAGGCGGTTGCCCGGCATATCGTTACACCACCTGAAGGTGACCTGTTTCCACCAGAGGTTACTGCACGGTTCCACATGGCCATATCTCTGGCCTTAACGCAATTGCATCTCCCTGCCACGTGCAAGTGGAGGCTTGATCTGTGTACTCCTGCCCAAGGTCCGGCATGTAAGAGGACTTTGGTGTCCGATCAGTCTTCTGGGGAAGCGTGGTGTACTCTGAGGCTTCAGAGGTGCTACCTCCAGGGTCGGAGACCTCAGATACTCCGATGGGTGTGAATTTTGCCTTTTATATTTAGAATGGCTCGTCTGCGTCTACTTCTGAGAGAAGTTTTGGCAATGTTGGAGGATCCTATTTCTGATCGGTCAGCTGAATCTGTCTGCTGGTTCAGATTGTGATCTTGTTTAGACGACTGGAGGGATAGTGATCCTATTCCTTATCGTCTTTATATTGTTATTCTTGGTTTTTGTATCAGTTTTCCAGTTCGGAGATATTTATTTTCCTTTGTTTTTTGAGCGTGAGATTATGTTGAAATTCTTCTTAGGAAGATTTTCGCTCTGGGATTCTGGTATTAGCGATTTTCATGTCTTGATTGTTGGAATCTTCCGGTGGAAGTTCTATTTAAAAAAAAAAAAAAAAAAAAGAATTACAAAAAATAGAGGTGGTCTCTGGTCGGGGTGATGTTCCCTCGATATGTCTGAGACTATGTTTAAGCTTCTGAGCTTGTATTTTTTTCTGTTTATTATTCTCAGTTTTCTGGCCCTGCTAGAAATTTAGAGTTTTGCCGTTTGACCCTAAACAGATATGTCGTATCCTTAATATCGGGCTGGTCCTGGTTGGGGTATAGTTATGTCTGTTCTTTTGCGGTTTGTACAGATATGTTGTATTCTGACTAATAGGCTGGTCCTGTTTGGGTTCTTGTTACCTTTCTTCTTCTCAAGAGGTTGGTTTTTCGGTCCAGAGGGAGCACTTCTATCCTGGATATCAGGCTGGTCCTGTAAATCATCTTAGTTGGGCGTCTGATATTGGATCGTATGCAGTCCAAGTGGCCTACGAGTTAATACCCTACCTTGCAAAGCTGCTGCTTAGGAGTTTGAATTCTGCTGTGACAGTTTTCTTTAGTAGAAGTTTTGCCCCTATTGATGAGGGAAGGACGGGTGACTTTTGGAGTCTTTTCCCGGTTCGTCTTCTCAGGGGTGTATTTCCTCCTTTATTGGTGCTCCTTAGGGGTTTTCTCGTTCTATTTGGGTTTCTATGCTCTCTAGATAGAGCTTATTTTTTCTTTCTCTTGAGGGTTGATATACGGTTCTCTCTCCCTTTATCAGGGAGATGGAGATTTTCCTATCATCATTTTGAGGAAATACGTTTTTTCGGGACCGTATTGTTTCCAGTAACCTTGTTCTGATTCTAGATTTCTGGGATGCAGGGGGGTTTTCGTTTTATTCAGTATCCTGTTTGTTCTGGTTTCTGGTTGCTCTTCTCTTGGCGGTTCTGGTTTCTCCATCGTCTCCTAGGAGTTTTAAGGAATCTCTCCTGTTCTTTCCAGTTGATTTTGGAATGGAGTTCCTGGGGTAGGCTCCAGGGGGGTTCTTGAATCTGTTTGAATTTCAGACAGGAAGTTTCCTAGGCCTTTTTTTGTTTAAATAGCTCTAGGGTTGCCCTGCTGTTTTCTTCTATAAGGTACGAAGAGTCAATGGATTCATCCTTTACTTTTGGGATATTATCCTCCTGCTAACAGGAAGTAGCAAAGAGCACCACAGCAGAGCTGTCTATATAGCTCCTCCCTTAGCTCCACCCCCCAGTCATTCTCTTTGCCTACTCTAAGTACTAGGAAGGGTAAAGTGAAAGAGGTGATAAAATATTCGTTTTAAATTTCTTCAAGCAAGAGTTTTTTTGTTTTAAATGGTACCGGTGTGTACTATTTACTCTCAGGCAGCAGATGGATGAAGACTTCTGCCTGGAGGATGATGATCTTAGCATTTGTAACTAAGATCCAGTGCGGTTCCCACAGAGGCTGAGGGGTACAAGAAACTTCAGTGTGAGGAACGCTTTCATGCTATATAGCAGTGAAGTATGTTCAGTC
This sequence comes from Bombina bombina, assembly GCF_027579735.1. NCBI lineage: Eukaryota > Metazoa > Chordata > Amphibia > Anura > Bombinatoridae > Bombina > Bombina bombina. The sequence continues at coordinate 147,166,893 of NC_069502.1, read as the reverse complement.
ATTTTTTCTGGAGAGACTTTGTATTTCAGAAAGGCTGACAGTATCCCCATAAGGGTAAGCAGTAATCCTAAGAGCTATAGAATGGCATTACTAAGCTTGCATAAGGGGCTAATTACAAAAATGGTTGACACTGAGTTTTGAATGTTTGTGGGCAAACGTTTTATGAACTGGGAGTGCTGTTAACGTTTTGTTGGCAATAACGTTTTTTGGACAACTTTATTGAGGGTACACTTGGCTTATTTTTTGGGTCTCAGAACCCACATGGCTAGTTTAAAACCGCTCTGGTGCGGTTCTTTGAGGCTGTAGAGTCATCGAGTGAGATGGACGGGGCCTATTTTCGCGCCTCAGATGCGCAGTTGTTTTCACTCAGCAAGCTCCAACTCCTGAGGGCCCTTGTGGATGTTTTGGGCCAAATCGAAGCTTTAACCCCATATTTACTATCCCTGAGGGCAGATAGGCGACACAGCAGGCCTGTGGCAAGGTGCTGAGGGTGTTTTTTCCGGATTTAGGCCTAATTTCATTCCGTTTTGCACTTTAAAGGGTTAAATGTTAAATTTCCTTGTGGGGCAAACTTAACTACACATATTGAGTCTGCTTGCAAAAATTTGAAAAATTTGGTGCATTTTAAAGCAGTTTTGCAGAACGTGTATGCTTTTTTTCTCTTAAAGGCGCAGTACCGTTTTTTAAGATTATTTTTTTCACTAAATAAAGTGTTTTCATGCTTGTTTGTAGTCATTACTAGCCTGTTCAACATGTCTAACTGAAGAAAGTCATTGTTCAATATGTTTAGAAGCCCCACTTAGAATGTGTCCCTCATGCAATAAAAGGTCAATAAATTGCAAAGAACATATTTTAGCTACTAAAAGTATGTCGCAGGATGATTCTCAGTCAGAAGGGAATCAGGTAATGCCATCTTATTCTCCCCAAGTGTCACAACCATTAACGCCCGCACAAGCGACGCCAAGTACTTCTAGTGCGTCTAATTCTTTCACCCTGCAAGATATGGCCGCAGTTAGGAATACTACCCTCTCAGAGGTTTTATCTAAGCTGCCTGGGTTGCAGGGGAAGCGCAGTAGGTCTGGTGTGAGAACAAATGCTGAGCCCTCTGACGCTTTATTAGCCATATCCGATGTACCCTCACAATGTTCTGAGTTGGGGGTGAGGGATTTGCTGTCTGAGGGAGAGATTTCTGATTCAGGAAAGATGTTCCCTCAGACAGACTCAGATATGACGGCTTTTAAATTTAAACTAGAACACCTCCGCTTATTGCTCAGGGAGGTTTTAGCGACCCTATTGTAGTTCCAGAGAAATTGTGTAAAATGGACAGATTTCTAGAGGTTCCTGCCTACACTGATGTTTTTCCGGTCCCTAAGAGGATTTCGGACATTGTTACTAAGGAGTGGGATAGACCAGGTATTCCGTTCGCTCCCCCTCCTACTTTTAAGAAAATGTTTCCCATATCAGACACCATGCTGGACTCGTGGCAGACGGTCCCTAAGGTGGAGGGAGCTATTTCTACCCTGGCTAAGCGTACAACTATACCTATTGAGGACAGTTGTGCTTTCAAAGATCATATGGATAAAAAAATTAGAGGGTCTCCTAAAGAAAATATTTGTTCATCAGGGTTTTCTTCTCCAACCTATAGCGTGCATTGTTCCTGTAACTACTGCAGCTTCTTTTTGGTTCGAGGCTCTGGAGGAGGCTCTTCAGGTTGAGACCCCATTAGATGATATTCTGGATAGAATTAGGGCTCTCAAGCTAGCTAATTCTTTCATTACAGATGCCGCTTTTTAACTGGCTAAATTAGCGGCAAAGAATTCAGCTTTTGCCATTTTAGCGTGTAGAGCGTTATGGCTTAAGTCCTGGTCTGCTGATGTGTCATCAAAATCTAAGCTTTTAGCCATCCCTTTCAAGGGTAAGACCTTATTCGGGCCTGAACTGAAAGAGATCATTTCAGACATCACTGGAGGGAAAGGCCATGCCCTTCCTCAGGATAAGACAAATAAGAGGAGGACCAAACAAAATGATTTTCGTTCCTTTCGAAACTTCAAAGGTGGTCCCTCTACCTCTTCCCCTGCTGCAAAGCAAGAGGGGAATTTTGCTCAATCCAAGTCAGTCTGGAGACCTAACCAGACTTGGAACAAGGGTAAACAGGCCAAGAAGCCCGCTGCTGCCAGCAAGACAGCATGAAGGGGTAGCCCCCGATCCGGGACCGGATCTAGTAGGGGGCAGACTTTCTCTCTTTGCTCATGCTTGGGCAAGAGAAGTTCAGGACTCCTGGGCTTTAGAAATCATTCCGAAAACAGAACAGGGGCAGGGGTTCTACTCCAATCTGTTTGTGGTTCCCAAAAAAGAGGGAACCTTCAGACCAATTTTAGATCTCAAGATCCTAAACAAATTCCTCAGAGTCCCATCCTTCAAGATGGAGACCATTCGGACTATTTTACCAATGATCCAGGAGGGTCAATATATGACCACCGTGGACTTAAAGGATGCGTATCTACACATCCCTATCCACAAAGATCACCAGTTCCTCAGGTTCGTCTTTCTGGACAAGCATTACCAGTTTGTGGCTCTTCCCTTCGGGTTGGCCACAGCTCCCAGAATTTTCACAAAGGTGCTAGGGTCCCTTCTGGCGGTTCTATGGCTGTGGCGCCTTATCTGGACAATATCTTAATTCAGGCGTCGACTTACCAACTAGCCAAATCTCACACGGACATCGTGTTGGCTTTTCTAAGATCTCACGGGTGGAAGGTGAACGTAAAAAAGAGTTCACTTATGCCTCCATTCCTGGGAACTCTGATAGATTCGGTGGACATGAAAAAAAATTCTGACGGAGGTCAGGAAATCAAAGATTTTAACCATCTGCCGAGCTCTTCATTCCATTCCTCGGCCGTCAGTGGCTCAGTGTATGGAGGTAATCTATGGAGGTAATCGGACTAATGGTAGCGGCAATGGACATAGTTCCGTTTACTCGCTTACATCTAAGACCACTGCAACTATGCATGCTCAAACAGTGGAATGGGGATTATGCAGAATTATCTCCTCAGATAAATCTGGATCAAGAGACCAGAGACTCTCTTCTTTGGTGGTTGTCACAGGATCATCTGTCCCAGGGAATGTTTCCGCAGGCCAGAATGGGTTATAGTGATGACAGACGCCAGTCTTCTGGGCTGGGGTGCAGTCTGGAATTCCCTGAAAGCTCAGGGTTTGTGGACTCGGGAGGAGGCTCTCCTACCGATAAATATTCTGGAATTAAGAGCGATATTCAATGCTCTCCAGGCATGGCCTCAGCTGGCTTCGGCCAGATTCATAAGATTCCAGTCGGACGATATCACGGCTGTAGCATATATCAATCAGGGGGGAACAAAGAGTTCTCTAGCGATGATAGAGGTTACCAAAATAATTTGATGGGCAGAGAACTCACTCTTGCCATCTATCAGCAATCTATATCCCAGGAGTGGAGAACTGGGAAGCGGATTTTCAAAGTCGTCAGACTTTTCATCCGAGGGAGTGGGAACTCCATCTTGATTCAGCAATCGGGCACACCAGAATTGGATCTGATGGCGTCCTGTCAGAACGCCAAACTTCCTTGTTACGGGTCCAGGTCAAGGGATCCTCAGACAGTACTGATAGATGCTCTAGCAGTACCCTGGTCGTTCAACCTGGCTTATGTGTTTCCACCATTTCCTCTCCTTCCTCGTTTGATTGCCAGAATCAAACAGGAGATAGCTTTGGTGATTTTGATCACGCAGGACTTGGTATGCAGAACTGGTGGACATGTCATCTCTTCCACCATGGACTCTGCCACTGAGACAGGACCTTCTGATTCAAGGTCCGTTCCAGCATGCAAATCTAGTTTCTTTGCGGCTGACTGCTTGGAGATTGAACGCTTGATTTTATCCAATCGGGGTTTCTCTGTCGGTCATAGATACCTTGATTCAGGCTCGAAAGCCTGTCACTAGGAAAATTTATCATAAGATATGGCGTAAATATCTTTATTGGTGCGAATCCAAAGGCTACTCATGGAGTAAGATCAGGATTCCTAGGATTTTGTCCTTTCTCCAAGAAGGATTGGAGAAGGGGCTATCAGCTAGTTCCTTAAAGGGACAGATATCTGCCTTATCAATTCTACTGCACAAGCGTCTGGCAGATGTTCTAGAATCAAGCCTGTTCCTCCGCCATGCAGTTTGAATTTAGTTCTTAAAGTTCTTCAAGGGGTTCCGTTTGAACCTATGCATTCCATAGATATTAAGCTTCTATCTTGGAAAGTTCTGTTTTTAGTTGCTATCTCTTCGGCTCGAAGAGTTTCTGAATTATCTGCATTGCAATGCGACTCACCTTATCTTGTTTTCCATGCTGATAAGGTGGTTTTGCGTACCAAACCTGGATTCCTTCCTAAGGTTGTTACTAATAGGAATATCAATCAGGAAATTGTTGCTCCTTCTGTGTCCTAATCCTTCCTCTAAGAAGGAGCGTCTGTTGCACAACTTGGACGTGGTTCGTGCTTTGAAGTTTTACTTGCAAGCAACCAAAGATTTCCGTCAAACGTCTTCTTTGTTTTTTGTCTATTCTGGAAAACGTAGAGGTCAAAAAGCTACGGCTACCTCTTTCTTTTTGGCTGAAAAGCATCATCCGTTTGGCATACGAGACTGCTGGACAGCAGCCTCCTGAAAGGATTACAGCTCACTCTACTAGAGCGGTGGCTTCCACATGGGCTTTTAAAAATGATGCTTCTGTTGAACAGATTTGTATGGCTGCAACTTGGTCTTCGCTTCATACCTTTTCCAAATATTACAAATTTGATACTTTTGCTTCTTCTGAGGCAATTTTTGGGAGAAACGTTCTTCAAGCAGTGGTGCCTTCTGTTTAACCATCTGTCTTGTCCCTCCCGTTCATCCGTGTCCTGTAGCTTTGGTATTGTATCCCACAAGTAAGGATGAATCCGTGGACTCGTCGTACCTTATAGAAGAAAAGTAAATTTATGCTTACCTGATAAATTCATTTCTTCTATGGTACGACGAGTCCACGGCTAGCCCTGTCATTTTAAGACAGATTATATTTTTTTATTTTAAACTTCACTCACCTCTGCACCTTGTAGTTTCTCCTTTTTCTTCCTGTACCTTCGGTCGAATGACTGGGGGGTAGAGCTAAGGGAGGAGCTATATAGACAGCTCTGCTGTGGTGCTCTTTGCCACTTCCTATTAGCAGGAGGATAATATCCCACAAGTAAAGGATGAATCCGTGGACTCGTCGTACCATAGAAGAAATTAATTTATCAGGTAAGCATAAATTTACTTTTTTCTTCAGTCCTTCGCTGGTACTGTGGGTGGTTGATGTTTATCAGTCTGGTTTTTCAGCTGGGCATGTTACTATCTATCTCCATAATCTCATAGATTTCTGGTTTGTCAACTTCGGTCGCTAGTATACGGTATGTTTTTCCCTATTTTGGGAAACTTACTTTTTGTCTACTGGGGCAGTTGTCTTATCACTTCCATGTAAGTGTGAGAGTGTCTTCTGGGATTTTTTCCGTTTTCTCTTAAGAATCTTTGGTCACTCTTTTTACTCTAAGGACCTGGTCTTCTGAGTTTTTCCAGTTGGGTTCTTTCTGCAGTAGATCCTTTTTCTGACTCTTGAGAGTTCAGCAGGAGGTCGTGGGATTCTCATTTGATGTGTCCTTTGGACGAATTTGTATCTTTGGTGGGATCTGATCTAGGTTCTCTGGGCGTTTTTGCCTTTCCTAGTCTTACCCCTAGGGGATTGTGGTCAGGGATTCTTGAGTAGATCTCTGGATCCTTTCGGTGATGGGGAAGTTTATTCTTTCTTATTCCTTTTGGCTATGTCTCCTTTTCTGATTTGACTCAGGGCAGGCATCAGGGTACCTGATTTCTCCTTGTTTTTTATTTTATTTTTTGTGCTACGACTCTTTTTCGTGGTTGGTTTTCTCGGTTATGGGTGCTCCTCATTATGACAGAGTCTTCGCCCTTGGGGTCTTGATGTATCCTGACAGGGGGTTTTCAGAAGGGTGTCAGTCCTTTCCTCAGCGTGTAGCTGGTCACTTGTTTTACTTTTTGGATTGACGGCCGTCCTTCCCTGTTTTGGTAGGGTGGTGTTGGTTCTTTCTGATTTTTTTTATCTCTTCTTGAAGTCCTCTCTGGCCCTTCCAGGGTGTCCTGGGAAAAAGGTTCTTAGGACGGCTAGTTCTTAGCCTGGCGGTCTAACAGTTGTGCGGTTACAGGTGGTCTCATCCGTCACTTCTGCCCTGGATATGTGGGCTCCTAAGAAGATCCAGATAGCTGTTTCTTTTCTATTCCTGAGGTTGTGAACTCTTGGTGTTCTTTTCCTTTGCTACAATGCAACTGCGGTCAAGCTGTTGCGTTCAAATTTTTGTCCTCCAGGATACTAGACTTCTTGTCTAGGATTGCATCGGCATTGTTGCAGAAGATGGTCCTTGAATTGTCTATTCATTGAATTGTTACGTTTCTGGGCTTCCTCTTCCTCTGGATGTGTACGATGTTGGGAGTCCTGGTTGTCCTCCTTGTTGGATTCGTGGAGTAGTGTTCCTTCTCCTGATCTCATAGTCAGCGGGACTCTCTTCTACTCAGATGTTTGTGTGCTCCTTTTGGGACCAGTGTTTTTGTGTGGTCTCCGACATGGGCTCTTACAGTCCTAATTGTAGGGCAGTTACTTGTTTCTGCTAACTTTTGGGTCTTTTGCTTCTATTAAAACAGTTTTCGGGTGTTGGGAATTTTTCAGGCTGTAGTGCCATCAGATTGGGCCGCCTTATTGTTAACCCCCAACCCCCCCCCCATGCTCTCCGGAAGGCGACCTTAAATTTAAATTGCTTTCTTCTGGTTCCCTCGGAAATTGCTGTTCCTTGTTCCCTCGGCAGAATGACTGGGGGATGAGGGAAGTGGGGGAGGTATTTAAGCCTTTGGCTGGGGTGTCTTTGCCTCCTCTTGGAAGCCAGGTTCTGTATTCCCAAAAGTAATGAATGCAGCCCCTGGTCCCTAAGGTAAGAAAATGGTAAAATGTTCTGGTCACTAAGGGGTTAAAGTCTAGTTACTTTATAAGGACACTGAATTAATATATAGGCTAAAAACATTACCGTGCTCTTTTCTCTATTTTATTTTATTTATTTTTTTCCCAAAAGTTTTTTTGCATTTTACATTTAGCAAAGTTTTTTAAATGGTTGTAGAACAAAAACAAACCTTAAACAAATGTTTAAGTTTTAAAAAAAAATAAAAAAAAATTCTGGTGTATGGATTTGAGTTATTTTCTTTTAAATTGAACAATAATCAACATCATAAAGCTGCAGTTAGCTTTTCTTCTGATACCACCTTAAAGCGACATAAAACCACAAATGTGCCTTTCATGGTTAAGATAGACTATACAATTTAAACAACTTTCCAGTTTACTTCTATTCTCAAATTTGCTTTGTTCTTTTTGTATCCTTTGTTGGAGTAGCAATTCACTACTAGCAGCTAATTGCATATACAAGACTCTTCTGACTGACCTGATGTGTTCAGTTACCTGTCAGTAGTAAATTGCTACTCCTTCAACAAAGGATACAAAGAGAACAAAGCAAATTTGATGATAAAAGTAAATTGTAAAGTTGTTTAAGATTGCATTTCCTATCTGAATCATGAAAGTTTGACTGTCCCTTTAATGGAAAAAAAATTATGCTAAAAAAAAAGTAAAGTTGCTAATTTTTACAGCTATATGAAACTGTTGTGTGATGCTGTGATGAAGAGGTGGTACTCCTTTGAAGGTGGTAATGGAATATCCTTACAGGGACGTAAAAACCAATGTTTTATTTGGAACTAGCTGCTGATTGGTGATTGCATATACAAGCCTCTTGTGACTGGCTGACCTGATGTGTTCAATCACCAATCAGCAGCTAGTTCCCAGTAAAACATTGTTTGCTTTTTATGTCCCTTTAAGGGTTAAAGATATCCCATTACCACCTTCAAAGGAGTACCACCTCTCAATTATTGCCTCCAAATGAAATAAGTCTTTTTAGCACTAGTTCTTCATCACAGCATCACACAACAGTTTCATATAGCTTTAAAAATTTGCAACTTTACTTTTTTTTTAGCATAAAAAACTTTCCCTTAAAGGTACAATCTAGTCAAAATTAAACTTTCATGATTCAGATAGGAAATGCAATTTTAAACAACTTTCCCATTTACTTTTATCATCAAATTTGCTTTGTTCTCTTGATATTTTTTGTTGAAAGCTAAACCTAGATAGGCTCATATGCTAATTCCTAAACTCTTGAAGGCTGTCTCTTATCTGGTTTTCTGGTTTTGACAGTTTTTCAGAGATAGACAGCACTAGTTCATGTGTGTCATATAGATAACACTGTGCTTACTCCCATGGAGTAACTTATGAGTCAGCACTGATTGACTAAAATGCATGTCTGTCAAAAGAACTGAGATAAGGGGGCAGTCTGCAGAGGCTTAGATTTAAGGTAATCATAGAGGTAAAAAGTGTGTATTAATATAACTGTGTTGGTTATACTAAACTGGGGAATGGGTAATAAAGGGATTATCTATATTTTTATGCAATAAAGTTTCAATTTGACTGTCCCTTTAATAATAAATACATGATAAAATACTTATTTCCTTCCTAAAAATAGGGAGAGTCCACAGCTTCATTCTTTACTGTTGGGAAATACAACACCTGGCCACCAGGAGGAGACAAAGACACCCCAGCCAAAGACTTAAATATCCCTCCCACCTCCTCATTACCCCAGTCATTCTTTGCTTTTCGTCACAGGAGGTGGCAGAGAAGTGTCAGAAGATTCGGAGTCCTGAAAAATGGTATTTGCCCTTCGAGATAGGACTGGAATTTTAAGTAGTCATGTCAACCTCTCAGTGAGAGTATTGAGGAAAGTTTAGAGCCTGGAGATGCAGGGAAAGTTTTTTTGGGAAACCATCCAGACTACTGCTAACAGCTCCTAAGCAATCAGTGTTGAGAAGTTTCACTGCCTGCTTTCTCTCACTCAAGTCCATGTCAGGAACGCTGCTATAAGACTCTCACACTTGAGAGGCTATGTTCTGTTCCACAGCATGGATCCTGGGTCACAGCGTGGCTCTTTTTAAACCTTTATAGGATCCAGGGTTAATATCCTCTGAAGGGGGTTTATTGAACAATTGTGGTTAATTAATCAGGGTATTAATTATTTACATGCTGCTTTGTGTGATTTTTTTTTTCCTGGACTGGTAGACTGTGTTTTTGGCTGGAACAAATAGGTTTCACTTTTAAGTTTCACTTTCGTTTTTGAAAGTGTTGCACAGCTCCTATTACTTGCTGTACTTGTAATAACAGGGAAGTACTGTCTTGCACTCCATGTGACCAGGTATGTACACTCCATGTGGGTCTATGTTCATTTCCTTCATTCCAGCTGAGACTTGAACCTGAGGAGAGCATTTCCTCTGTTAACTGTCTGGGTCTAGGAGGTGGTGCGTGCCCCAGCCATTGGGAGTATAAAGGTGCAGTTTTCTATAATTAAAAACGTTTTTATTTGTTTCATTCTGTGGGTATAACCTAAGCTGTGGAGGACCCTGACATGTTAGAAGGTACTCCTTCTGTACTAAATCATACCTGTTTATACTGTGAGGAGGCCGTGGTTTTCCCGCCCACTCGATTATGTTCCAAATGACTTAACACTATTATAAAATCTAAGAAGGGAGACAAGTCTGCCAAGGCTCTTAGTCCCTCTGAGCCGTCTACCTCTCAGGACTCGGTGTCCCGTGAGATTACTACCCTTGCTACATTATCCACTCCACATGCGAATCCCTGTAACACATGTAATCCTCCATCCGTAGGGGACCCTCTTCCTGTGGACTTTGCCGCGCAGTTTCAAACTGCGGTGTCTGCAGCCCTGCATTACCTCCCTCTAACAAATGCAAGAGAAAGGTTAAACATGGCTCTCCTGACCTGGAGTAATCTAAATATTTATCGGATTTAGCTATTATGTCCCAGTTATCCGATGATGAGTTAACCTCTGTAGCTTCAGAGGGTGAACTTTCTGTGTCGGAGTCCTTAGCGTCTAAGCCTCCTGCTGCAGAGGAACCATTCTTTAGATTTAAAAATTGAGCACTTGCGTTTTTTATTAAAGTAAGTTCTGTCTATGTTAGAGGTTCCAGAGGCCAAGCAGGAGCGGGTATCAGTAATCCTGATTGCTCCATCGTGGCCGCGAAGGACGTGGTTCGTGGATCTAGTGGAGATGTCCTCATCTCCGTGGAAGTTACCTTGTCGCAAAGACCTGCTGATGCAAGGTCCATTTGTGCATCAAAATCTAGATTCTCTGAGGCTGACTGCGTGGAGATTGAACGCTTAGTCTTAGCCAAGAGAGGTTTCTCTGAAAGTGTCATTGATACTCTTATTCAAGCTTGTAAAACAGTTACTCGGCGTATCTACCACAAGGTGTGGAGGACCTTCTTATTCTGGTGTGAAGAGCGTGGTTTTTCCTGGCACAGAGTTAAGATTGCCAGGATCTTATCTTTTCTCCAGGATGGGCTGGAGAAGGGCCTTTCTGCTAGTTCCTTGAGGGGACAGATTTCGGCACTGTTGGTTTTATTGCACAAGAGACTGGCTGAGCTTCCAGACGGGCAGTCCTTTGTTAAGACTCTAATTAGGATCAGACCTGTGTTTAGATCTGGGGCTCCTCCTTGGAGCCTAAATCTTGTTCTTCGGGTTTTGCAACAGGTTTCGTTTGAGCCTCTGTATTCCGTTGACATTAAATTGTTATCTTGGAAGGTTCTCTTTTTATTGGCTATTGCCTCTGCGCGCAGTTTCTGAGATCTCTGCTTTGCAATGTGAGCCCCCTTATCTGATTTTTCAGGCAGATAAGGCAGTTGTATGTACTATATTAGGTTTTCTTCCTAAGGTTGTGTCAGATCGCAACATCAGGAGATTGTGGTTCCTTCCTTGTGTCCTAATCCTTCTTCGTCGAAGGAACTCTTACTTCACAATTTGGAGGTGGTTCGCGCCTTGAAGTTCTGTCTTCAGGCTACTAAGTAGTTTAGATAATCTTCCTCTTTGTTTGTTGTCTATTCAGGGAAGCATAAGGGGCAGAAGGCTACTTCGACTTCCCTATCTTTTTGGTTAAGGTGTGTCATCCGCTTAGCTTACGAGACAGCGGACATCATCCTCCTGAGAGGATTACGGCTCATTCCACTAGAACAGTGGCTTCCTCTTGGGCCTTTAAGAATGAGGCCTCTATGGATCGGTTTGTAAGGCGGCAACCTGGTCCTCCTTTCATACTTTTTCATAATTTTACAAGTTTGATGTTTTTGCTTCTGCTGAAGCAGCTTTCGGGAGAAAAGCTTTGCCGGCTGTGGTGCCCTCAAAATTTGGTCCGCCTCTTCCTTTTTGTTCCCTCCCGTTATTCATTCAGTGTCCTCTGGAGCTTGGGTATAGTTTTCCCAACTGTAAGGAATGAAGCCGTGGACTCTCCCTATCTTAGGAAGGAAAACATAATTTATGTTTACCAGATAAATTCCTTTCCTTCCTGATAGGGAGAGTCCACAGCCCCACCCGTTTTTTTCTTGTCTATGGGCGGTCCCCTATTTATTTTATTTTTCTGGCACCATTTCTCTTACTTTTCCTTGTTCCCTCGGCAGAATGATTCGGGTAATGAGGAAGTGGGATGGATATTTAAGCCTTTGACTGGGGTGTCTTTGCCTCCTCCTGGTGGCCAGGTGTTGTATTTCCCAACTGTAAGGAATAAAGCCGTGGACTTTCCCTATCCGGAAGGAAAGGAATTTATCTGGTAAGCATAAATAATGTTTTTTTATGCAAAGATCCAAACATTTTGTATATTTTTCACTCTTAGATACAACCATGGTTTTCATATGTAGGACTGACTTTTCTATTAGCGTACAATAAGCGTCCATGGGCGTAAATTACAGACTTTGTTTTTGATGATGTTACTGTATATTTAAGCATAACTATAGGCTTAATGGGTTAATCCATATAGTTGCGTATTATAGCCATATTCCCAGGACCCATACACTCACTTGGCTGATCTTTTTTTAATCCTGCTGTTGTGTTCACATATAATGGTTCTCCTTTTTTATTTTCATGTATCTCTGAATTCTTTCTTCCCTAGATAGTTATGTATTTGGTGAGGATCAGCCTCCTGAGTCTTCTCCAGTGACGATAGAAGAAGAATCTCTATTCCAAGCTGCATATCCAGACGTTGTCACCTCATTTCACAAGGAGAAACTAGAAGTTGAAGAAAATAAACAAAAAAGTAAGTACTTGCTTTCAGAAGGAAAAAAACTGCTCCAAAGTTTTCTTGTTGTTGTTCTTTTTTCAGTATTTTTATGAATAGTATTGCAAGTTTGGAGCCTATTTGTTTTTCTTTATATATATTGTGGCAAACCTAGCCACTTCTGGACTATAATGTAAGAAAGGTTGTCTATAGACTGTATTGTGCACTATGTATATGTGACAGACCCTTGGTCAGAACTAAAGAGTTAACTGTGTTCAGCTTTAAGAAACTATTCTTGAACGACAAGGTTACTAGCCTCAGCTATTGTGCACTGTCATTAAAGTTAGTGATAAACAGTCCATTGTTTAATCACCCTCAGAGAGCAGACGCCTAGGTGATAAGAAAAGCCAAATGTGTCTTGTGTTTAAGTTGTTATCTGCCTAAGTAAAGTAATGTGATTCTATTGTGGCCTGTCCAAGGGTGTGGTCCCTCCATCTAATGTACAACATTCTTTCAACCCCCCATCTGGGGGGTCAGACCTGCATAAATACTAGGCATAGCCTTTTAATAAATGTCATTCTGTTTTAAACTTGAAAACTGGCTGGGTTGTGAGTTGCTGATTCCCTATGCAGGACATTGTTCCCTGGTGTTAACCCTTGGTATCCTGTTGGTACCGTTACATATATATTTTAGATGATGTTTCTAGGTGTGCTTAAGAGTACCTAAAACTATCTTTGATGCAAATTTCGTAGAATACGTAATTACGGCATTTAGATAAAATACTCAGGTTGTCATATATTAACACTTTTATATTTATAATTTCTCCAACATAGGTGTGTCCGGTCCACGGCGTCATCCTTACTTGTGGGATATTCTCTTCCCCAACAGGAAATGGCAAAGAGCCCAGCAAAGCTGGTCACATGATCCCTCCTAGGCTCCGCCTACCCCAGTCATTCTCTTTGCCGTTGTACAGGCAACATCTCCACGGAGATGGCTTAGAGTTTTTTAGTGTTTAACTGTAGTTTTTCATTATTCAATCAAGAGTTTGTTATTTTCAAATAGTGCTGGTACGTACTATTTACTCAGAAACAGAAAAGAGATGAAGAATTCTGTTTGTATGAGGAAAATGATTTTAGCAACCGTAACTAAAATCCATGGCTGTTCCACACAGGACTGTTGAGAGCAATTAACTTCAGTTGGGGGAACAGTTTGCAGTCCCTTGCTGCTTGAGGTATGACACATTCTAACAAGACGATGTAATGCTGGAAGCTGTCATTTTCCCTATGGGATCCGGTAAGCCATGTTTATTACGATTGTAAATAAGGGCTTCACAAGGGCTTATTTAAACTGTAGACTTTTTTTGGGCTAAATCGATTGATATTAACACTTATTTAGCCTTGAGGAATCATTTATTCTGGGTATTTTGATTTAATAATATCGGCAGGCACTGTTTTAGACACCTTATTCTTTAGGGGCTTTCCCAAAGCATAGGCAGAGTCTCATTTTCGCGCCGGTGTTGCGCACTTGTTTTTGAGAGGCATGGCATGCAGTCGCATGTGAGAGGAGCTCTGATACTTATAAAAGACTTCTGAAGGCGTCATTTGGTATCGTATTCCCCTTTGGGTTTGGTTGGGTCTCAGCAAAGCAGATACCAGGGACTGTAAAGGGGTTTAAAGCTTAAAACGGCTCCGGTTCCGTTATTTTAAGGGTTAAAGCTTCCAAAATTGGTGTGCAATATTTTCAAGGCTTTAAGACGCTGTGGTGAAAATTTGGTGAATTTTGAACAATTCCTTCATGTTTTTTCGCAATTGCAGTAATAAAGTGTGTTCAGTTTAAAATTTAAAGTGACAGTAACGGTTTTATTTTAAAACGTTTTTTGTACTTTCTGATCAAGTTTATGCCTGTTTAACATGTCTGAACTACCAGATAGACTGTGTTCTGAATGTGGGGAAGCCAGAATTCCTATTCATTTAAATAAATGTGATTTATGTGATAATGACAATGATGCCCAAGATGATTCCTCAAGTGAGGGGAGTAAGCATGGTACTGCATCATTCCCTCCTTCGTCTACACGAGTCTTGCCCACTCAGGAGGCCCCTAGTACATCTAGCGCGCCAATACTCCTTACTATGCAACAATTAACGGCTGTAATGGATAATTCTGTCAAAAACATTTTAGCCAAAATGAACCCTTGTCAGCGTAAGCGTGGCTGCTCTGTTTTAGTTACTGAAGAGCATGACGACGCTGATATTAATATCTCTGAAGGGCCCCTAACCCAATCTGAGGGGGCCAGGGAGGTTTTGTCTGAGGGAGAAATTACTGATTTAGGGAACATTTCTCAGCAGGCTGAATCTGATGTGATTACATTTAAATTTAAATTGGAACATCTCCGCATTTTGCTTAAGGAGGTATTATCCACTCTGGATGATTGTGAAAATTTAGTCATCCCAGAGAAACTATGTAAAATGGACAAGTTCCTAGAGGTGCCGGGGCTCCCAGAAGCTTTTCCTATACCCAAGCGGGTGGCGGACATTGTTAATAAAGAATGGGAAAGGCCCGGTATTCCTTTCGTCCCTCCCCCCATATTTAAAAAATTGTTTCCTATGGTCGACCCCAGAAAGGACTTATGGCAGTCAGTCCCCAAGGTCGAGGGAGCGGTTTCTACTTTAAACAAACGCACCACTATTCCCATAGAGGATAGTTGTGCTTTCAAAGATCCTATGGATAAAAAATTAGAAGGTTTGCTTAAAAAGATGTTTGTTCAGCAGGGTTACCTTCTACAACCCATTTCATGCATTGTCCCTGTCACTACAGCCGCATATTTCTGGTTTGATGAACTGCTTAAGGTGCTCGATAGTGACTCTCCTCCTTATGAGGAGATTATGGACAGAATCAATGCTCTCAAATTGGCTAATTCTTTCACTCTAGACGCCTCTTTGCAATTGGCTAAGTTAGCGGCTAAGAACTCTGGGTTTGCTATTGTGGCGCGCAGAGCGCTTTGGTTGAAATCTTGGTCGGCTGATGCGTCTTCCAAGAACAAGCTACTAAACATTCCTTTCAAGGGGAAAACGCTGTTTGGTCCTGACTTGAAAGAGATTATCTCTGATATCACTGGGGGTAAGGGCCACGCCCTTCCTCAGGATCGGCCTTTCAAGGCAAAAAATAGACCTAATTTTCGTCCCTTTCGTAAAAACGGACCAGCCCAAGGTGCTACGTCCTCTAAGCAAGAGGGTAATACTTCTCAGGCCAAGCCAGCTTGGAGACCAATGCAAGGCTGGAACAAGGGAAAGCAGGCCAAGAAACCTGCCACTGCTACCAAGACAGCATGAAATATTGGCCCCCGATCCGGGTCCGGATCTGGTGGGGGGCAGACTCTCTCTCTTCGCTCAGGCTTGGGCAAGAGATGTTCTGGATCCTTGGGCGCTAGAAATAGTCTCCCAGGGTTATCTTCTGGAATTCAAGGGACTTCCCCCAAGGGGGAGGTTCCACAGGTCGCAGTTGTCTTCAGACCACATAAAAAGACAGGCGTTCTTACATTGTGTAGAAGACCTGTTAAAAATGGGAGTGATTCATCCTGTTCCATTAAGAGAACAAGGGATGGGGTTCTACTCCAATCTGTTCATAGTTCCCAAAAAAGAGGGAACGTTCAGACCAATCCTAGATCTCAAGATCTTAAACAAATTTCTCAAGGTCCCATCGTTCAAGATGGAAACCATTCGAACTATCCTTCCTTCCATCCAGGAAGGTCAATTCATGACCACGGTGGATTTAAAGGATGCGTATCTACATATTCCTATCCACAAGGAACATCATCGGTTCCTAAGGTTTGCATTCCTGGACAAACATTACCAGTTCGTGGCGCTTCCTTTCGGATTAGCCACTGCTCCAAGGATTTTCACAAAGGTACTAGGGTCCCTTCTAGCGGTGCTAAGACCAAGGGGCATTGCCGTAGTACCTTACCTGGACGACATTCTGATTCAAGCGTCGTCCCTTCCTCAAGCAAAGGCTCACACGGACATTGTCCTGGCCTTTCTCAGATCTCACGGCTGGAAAGTGAACGTGGAAAAGAGTTCTCTATCCCCGTCAACAAGGGTTCCCTTCTTGGGAACAATTATAGACTCCTTAGAAATGAGGATCTTTCTAACAGAGGCCAGAAAAACAAAGCTTCTGGACTCTTGTCGGATACTTCATTCCGTTCCTCTTCCTTCCATAGCTCAGTGCATGGAAGTGATCGGGTTGATGGTGGCGGCGATGGACATAGTTCCTTTTGCGCGCATTCATCTAAGACCATTACAACTGTGCATGCTCAGTCAGTGGAATGGGGACTATACAGACTTGTCTCCGAAGATACAAGTAAATCAGAGGACCAGAGACTCACTCCGTTGGTGGCTGTCCCTGGACAATCTGTCTCAAGGGATGATGTTCCACAGACCAGAGTGGGTCATTGTCACGACCGACGCCAGTCTGATAGGCTGGGGCGCGGTCTGGGGATCCCTGAAAGCTCAGGGTCTTTGGTCTCGGGAAGAATCTCTTCTACCGATAAATATTCTGGAACTGAGAGCGATATTCAATGCTCTCCAGGCCTGGCCCCAGCTTGCGAGGACCAGGTTCATACGGTTTCAATCAGACAACATGACGACGGTTGCGTACATCAACCATCAGGGGGGAACAAGGAGTTCCCTAGCGATGGAAGAAGTAACCAAAATTATTCTTTGGGCGGAGTCTCACTCCTGCCACCTGTCTGCTATCCACATCCCAGGAGTGGAAAATTGGGAAGCGGATTTTCTGAGTCGGCAGACATTGCATCCGGGGGAGTGGGAACTCCATCCGGAAATCTTTGCCCAAGTCACTCACCTGTGGGGCATTCCAGACATGGATCTGATGGCCTCTCGTCAGAACTTCAAAGTTCCTTGCTACGGGGCCAGATCCAGGGATCCCAAGGCGGCTCTAGTGGATGCACTAGTAGCACCTTGGACCTTCAAACTAGCTTATGTGTTCCCGCCATTTCCTCTCATCCCCAGGCTGATAGCCAGGATCAAGCAGGAGAGGGCGTCGGTGATCTTGATAGCTCCTGCGTGGCCACGCAGGACTTGGTATGCAGATCTGGTGAATATGTCATCGGCTCCACCTTGGAAGCTACCTTTGAGACGAGACCTTCTTGTTCAGGGTCCGTTCGAACATCCGAATCTGGTTTCACTCCAGCTGACTGCTTGGAGATTGAACGCTTGATTTTATCGAAGCGAGGATTCTCAGATTCTGTTATCGATACTCTTGTTCAGGCCAGAAAGCCTGTGACTAGAAAGATTTACCACAAAATTTGGAAAAAATATATCTGTTGGTGTGAATCTAAAGGATTCCCTTGGGACAAGGTTAAGATTCCTAGGATTCTATCCTTCCTTCAAGAAGGATTGGAAAAAGGATTATCTGCAAGTTCCCTGAAGGGACAGATTTCTGCCTTGTCGGTATTACTTCACAAAAAGCTGGCAGCTGTGCCAGATGTTCAAGCCTTTGTTCAGGCTCTGGTTAGAATCAAGCCTGTTTACAAACCTTTGACTCCTCCTTGGAGTCTCAATTTAGTTCTTTCAGTTCTTCAGGGGGTTCCGTTTGAACCCTTACATTCCGTTGATATTAAGTTATTATCTTGGAAAGTTTTGTTTTTAGTTGCGATTTCTTCTGCTAGAAGAGTCTCAGAATTATCTGCTCTGCAGTGTTCTCCTCCTTATCTGGTGTTCCATGCAGATAAGGTGGTTTTACGTACTAAACCTGGTTTTCTTCCAAAAGTTGTTTCTAACAAAAACATTAACCAGGAGATTATCGTACCTTCTCTGTGTCCAAAACCAGTTTCAAAGAAGGAACGTTTGTTGCACAATTTGGATGTTGTTCGCGCTCTAAAATTCTATTTAGATGCTACAAAGGATTTTAGACAAACATCTTCCTTGTTTGTTGTTTATTCAGGTAAAAGGAGAGGTCAAAAAGCAACTTCTACCTCTCTCTCTTTTTGGATTAAAAGCATCATCAGATTGGCTTACGAGACTGCCGGACGGCAGCCTCCCGAAAGAATCACAGCTCATTCCACTAGGGCTGTGGCTTCCACATGGGCCTTCAAGAACGAGGCTTCTGTTGATCAGATATGTAGGGCAGCGACTTGGTCTTCACTGCACACTTTTACCAAATTTTACAAGATTGATACTTTTGCTTCTTCTGAGGCTATTTTTGGGAGAAAGGTTTTGCAAGCCGTGGTGCCTTCCATTTAGGTGACCTGATTTGCTCCCTCCCTTCATCCGTGTCCTAAAGCTTTGGTATTGGTTCCCACAAGTAAGGATGACGCCGTGGACCGGACACACCTATGTTGGAGAAAACAGAATTTATGTTTACCTGATAAATTTCTTTCTCCAACGGTGTGTCCGGTCCACGGCCCGCCCTGGTTTTTTTAATCAGGTCTGATATTTTATTTTCTTTAACTACAGTCACCACGGTACCATATGGTTTCTCCTATGCAAATATTCCTCCTTAACGTCGGTCGAATGACTGGGGTAGGCGGAGCCTAGGAGGGATCATGTGACCAGCTTTGCTGGGCTCTTTGCCATTTCCTGTTGGGGAAGAGAATATCCCACAAGTAAGGATGACGCCGTGGACCGGACACACCGTTGGAGAAAGAAATTTATCAGGTAAACATAAATTCTGTTTTTTTTAAATTCAACTTTAAGATCTAGAAGTTAACATTATTTGCATTGAAATATGGCTAAACATTGGCTAGCTAAATAAAAGTACAACCTGTTGTTTATATTATTAACTTCATATGTTGTCAGTCGACATGACAAAATAATATTTCTTTCATGTAATTGGCAAGAGCCCATGAGCTAGTGACGTATGGGATATACAATCCTACCAGGAGGGGCAAAGTTTCCCAAACCTCAAAATGCCTATAAATATACCCCTCACCACACCCACAATTCAGTTTTACAAACTTTGCCTCCTATGGAATAGGTGAAGTAAGTTTGTGCTAAGATTTCTACGTTGACATGCGCTTCTCAGCATTTTGAAGCCCGATTCCTCTCAGAGTACAGGGATGTGAAGGGAGTATCTCCTATTGAATGCAATGATTTTCCTAATGGGGGTCTTTTTCATAGGTTCTCTGTTATCGGTCGTAGAGCTTCATCTCCGACCTCCCTTTTCAGATCCACGATATACTCTCATATACCATTACCTCTACTGATGACTGTTTCAGTACTGGTTTGGCTAATCTGCTATATGTGGATGGGTGTCTTTTGGTAAGTATGTTCAATTGAGTACTTTGTTCCAAATTGCGGGCTGACTTAGGCTTGCGGGTCAAATGCTACACTTTATTGCGTCATTCTTGGCGCGAGAATTTTTTGGCGCAAAAAGCGCGTCCGTTGACGCAAGTTCGTCATTTCCGGAGTCGTAATTCACTCAGAGGTTCACACAGGGTTGCGTCGTTAGTGACGCAAGTGTGTCATTTCCGGACTTGGTTGGCGCAAAAAAAAAATTCAGTTACGTTGTGCGTCATACTTGGCGCCAAAAATTTTTTCATTATTTATTGTACCATTGCTTTTTGCCTCTTGCCTTTTTCTATGTCAGAGGGCTATGCTATTTGCATTTTTTCCCATTCCTGAAACTGTCATATAAGGAAATTGATATTGTTGTTTTTTCTTTTACATTTTGCAAGATGTCTCAATCTGATTCTGCCTCAGAAGTATCTGTTGGAACTTTGCTGCCTGACATCGGTTCTACTAAAGCTAATTGCATTTGTTGTAAAATTGTGAAAATTATATCTCCTAATGTCATTTGTATTTTCATGATAAACTTTTACATGCAGATAGTGTGTCCATCAGTAATAGTACATTGTCGGTTGCAGTACCTTCAACTTCTAATGTACAAGATATACCTATGAATTTAAAAGAATTTGTTACTGATTCTATTCAGAAGGCTTTGTCTGCATTTCCACCGTCTAATAAGCGTAAGAGGTCTTTTAAAACTTCTCATAAAGTTGATGAAATTTCAAATGACCGACAACATAATGATTAATCCTCCTCTGATAAGGATCTATCTGATTCAGAAGATCCTTCCTCAGATATTGACACTGACAAATCTACTTTTCTTTCATGTAATTAGCAAGAGTCCATGAGCTAGTGACGTATGGGATATACATTCCTACCAGGAGGGGCAAAGTTTCCCAAACCTCAAAATGCCTATAAATACACCCCTCACCACACCCACAAATCAGTTTTACAAACTTTGCCTCCCATGGAGGTGGTGAAGTAAGTTTGTGCTAGATTCTACGTTGATATGCGCTTCGCAACAGACTGGAGCCCGGTTTTCCTCTCAGTGTGCAGTGAATGTCCGAGGGATGTGAAGAGTATTGCCTATTTGAATTCAATGATCTCCTTCTACGGGGTCTATTTCATAGGTTCTCTGTTATCGGTCGTAGAGATTCATCTCTTACCTCCCTTTTCAGATCGACGATATACTCTTATATATACCATTACCTCTACTGATTCTCGTTTCAGTACTGGTTTGGCTTTCTACTACATGTAGATGAGTGTCCTGGGGTAAGTAAGTCTTATTTCTCCAACATAGGTGTGTCCGGTCCACGGCGTCATCCTTACTTGTGGGATATTCTCTTCCCCAACAGGAAATGGCAAAGAGCCCAGCAAAGCTGGTCACATGATCCCTCCTAGGCTCCGCCTACCCCAGTCATTCTCTTTGCCGTTGTACAGGCAACATCTCCACGGAGATGGCTTAGAGTTTTTTAGTTCTTTCAGTTCTTCAGGGGGTTCCGTTTGAACCCTTGCATTCCGTTGATATTAAATTATTATCTTGGAAAGTTTTGTTTTTGGTTGCAATTTCTTCTGCTAGAAGAGTTTCAGAATTATCTGCTCTGCAGTGTTCTCCTCCTTATCTGGTGTTCCATGCAGATAAGGTGGTTTTGCGTACTAAACCTGGTTTTCTTCCGAAAGTTGTTTCTAACAAAAACA
Organism: Bombina bombina; assembly: GCF_027579735.1. Lineage (NCBI taxonomy): Eukaryota > Metazoa > Chordata > Amphibia > Anura > Bombinatoridae > Bombina > Bombina bombina. The sequence goes on along the minus strand of NC_069502.1, from coordinate 147,145,671 downwards.
TTAACCAGGAGATTATCGTACCTTCTCTGTGTCCGAAACCAGTTTCAAAGAAGGAACGTTTGTTGCACAATTTGGATGTTGTTCGCGCTCTAAAATTCTATTTAGATGCTACAAAGGATTTTAGACAAACATCTTCCTTGTTTGTTGTTTATTCCGGTAAAAGGAGAGGTCAAAAAGCAACTTCTACCTCTCTCTCTTTTTGGATTAAAAGCATCATCAGATTGGCTTACGAGACTGCCGGACGGCAGCCTCCCGAAAGAATCACAGCTCATTCCACTAGGGCTGTGGCTTCCACATGGGCCTTCAAGAACGAGGCTTCTGTTGATCAGATATGTAGGGCAGCGACTTGGTCTTCACTGCACACTTTTACCAAATTTTACAAGTTTGATACTTTTGCTTCTTCTGAGGCTATTTTTGGGAGAAAGGTTTTGCAAGCCGTGGTGCCTTCCATTTAGGTGACCTGATTTGCTCCCTCCCTTCATCCGTGTCCTAAAGCTTTGGTATTGGTTCCCACAAGTAAGGATGACGCCGTGGACCGGACACACCTATGTTGGAGAAAACAGAATTTATGTTTACCTGATAAATTACTTTCTCCAACGGTGTGTCCGGTCCACGGCCCGCCCTGGTTTTTTTAATCAGGTCTGATAATTTATTTTCTTTAACTACAGTCACCACGGTACCATATGGTTTCTCCTATGCAAATATTCCTCCTTAACGTCGGTCGAATGACTGGGGTAGGCGGAGCCTAGGAGGGATCATGTGACCAGCTTTGCTGGGCTCTTTGCCATTTCCTGTTGGGGAAGAGAATATCCCACAAGTAAGGATGACGCCGTGGACCGGACACACCGTTGGAGAAAGTAATTTATCAGGTAAACATAAATTCTGTTTTTGTGACACTCTAAGCTATGGTTGGGCACTTTTATATAAAGTTCTAAATATGTGTTTAAACATTTATTTGCCTTGATTCAGGATGTTCAACGTTCCTTATTTCAGACAGTCAGTTTCATATTTGGGATAAATGCATATGAATAAATCAATTTTTTCTTACCTTAAAATTTGACTTTTTTTCCTGTGGGCTGTTAGGCTCGCGGGGGCTGAAAATGCTTCATTTTATTGCGTCATTCTTGGCGCTGACTTTTTTGGCGCAAACATTTTCGGTGTCATTTCCGGCGTCGTACTTGTCGCCGGAAGATGCGTCATTTTTTGACGTTTTTGCGCCAAAAGTGTCGGCGTTTCCGGATGTGGCGTCATTTCTTCTGTTATGTGTGATCAGTCCACGGGTCATCATTACTTCTGGGATATAACTCCTCCCCAACAGGAAATGCAAGAGGATTCACCCAGCAGAGCTGCATATAGCTCCTCCCCTCTACGTCACTCCCAGTCATTCTCTTGCACCCAACGACTAGATAGGATGTGTGAGAGGACTATGGTGATTATACTTAGTTTTTATAACTTCAATCAAAAGTTTGTTATTTTACAATAGCACCGGAGCGTGTTATTGCCTCTCTGGCAGAGTTTGAAGAAGAATCTACCAGAGTTTTTACTATGATTTTAACCGGAGTAGTTAAGATCATATTGCTGTTTCTCGGCCATCTGAGGGAGGTAAAAGCTTCAGATCAGGGGACAGCGGGCAGATGAATCTG